>NC_056737.1:1522971713-1523204213 GCF_019279795.1 Protopterus annectens | reverse complement strand
CAATATCCTAGACCTGGTCATTACTAACATGGGCAATCAGTGTTCCACACCAGAGGTCAATTCCTCGTTGGTCAGATCCAAACACAAGCGAATCACACTAGAAGTCCACATCCCTCCCCCACCCCCATTAGGGAAACCAATGTAAAAAATGTCTCCAAAGCCAACTTCATGCTTCTTAAGACAGAAGTGTCAAATTTTACGACACCTATACAGACAGACAATAGAGGTACGACTGCTGAATCCTATACAAATGCACTTTATAAGCACTTACACGAGTGCATGGATCATGCAGTCCGTAACAGAACCAAGATGTTATCCTCCAAAAAAAGGAAGCCAATCTGGTGGTCCCCTGCCATAAACAAACTCTACAACAGAACTGTTGCAAGAAAGAGTAAAATCCCATGATTGGAGGACCTCCTTGGTCAGCCTCAGTAATAAGCTGAGATCCCTCATAATATCCTCCAAAGCTAGTTACAAAAACAAAATCACCACTGATTCTAAAGACAACCACAAAGCATTCTATAGCTATGTCAAGAATCTCAATGGCAACACTCAGATCTGCTCTGAGTTACAGCACAATGGCACTAAATATAAGGAACCAACTGATATTGCCAACATCCTGGCAGATAGGTTCAGTGCTAATTTTACCTCCCTCTCACCCCCTAAAGGGCCCATCTCTATACCGGAAGAATGCAAAGTTCCTGTAATCATGGCTGCACAGGCAAAAAACACACTCGACAAAGCCAAGAACACAGAATCAATGGGACCTGACAACATCCCAGGCTGCGTTCTACATGAACTACAGAACAAACTGGCACCCCACCTAAGTACCATGTTCAATCATAGCCTCACCTCAGGCTTTGTGCCCACTGAATGGTGCACAGCAATGGTTATCCCACTCCACAAAGGAGGAGCCACCACGGACCCATGGAACTACCAACCCATTAGCCTGAAGAGTCTGGTCTGCAAGGCTATGGAACGTATCATCATGGAACTTATAAACAATGACATTGGTAATCTCCAAACTCTAGACCCTACCTAGTTCAGGTTTGTAAAAGGCAGATCATGTCTCCTAAACCTGATAGACTTCTTTGAACCGGTCACCAAAGCCGTAGATGAGGGTAAGGTGGTTCACACAGCCTATCTAGATCTTGCCAAGGCTTTCGACACCATCACCCACTCTGGAATTATAGATAAACTCACTAAACTAGGTATAAATCCCTATGTCACAAGATGGGTTGCCACCTGGCTCATTGACAGAACCCACACTGTGAAAGGAGCAGACTCCCAATCCAACTTCAGACCAGTGACAAGTGGAGTACTACAGGGTACAGTCCTGGGTCCTCTGCTGTTTGGTATCTACTTCTCTGACATACAGGCTAACACAGAAGGTCTTTGGATAACGAAGTTCGCAGATCACTGCAAATTAGGAGCCATAATCAAACTCCTAACAATGTGGACATCCTACAAAAGGGCCTCACTGAGACAGATGCCTGGTGTTAAAGCCATGGCCTTAAGCTCAATGCCAAAAAGTGCATTGTCATCCCTTTTGGCAAAAACTCTGTACCCATGAACTACCACATAGGCAGTAGTCTACTTAACACCAAAAGTGTGATAAGAGACCTTGAGACACAGGTGGACAGTAGTCTCTCCTTTGATAATCACATCACCACAGTAGTCAGGAAATCCTTCTACGTGGCACATCTCATCACAAAAGGTTTCTCATCTAGGAAAAAAGAGGTCATTGTTCCCCTCTACCCTTAACTCATTAGTACCATTATAGAATACAGTGCCCCTTTTGGGATGTAGCTAACAAGACATCTACAACAACTGGAAAGGCTGCAGAAATAACTCACAAAGAGGATTACTGGCCTCAAACAGATACCCTACGCAGACCATCTCAAAAAACTCCAGCTTTACTCCGTCACATATCGCCTACTCAGAGGTGATCTCTGCCTAACATACAAAGCTATGTTAAACCCAGTGGTGTTGGACATGCTCCACTTAAAGAAATTCCAATCCCTCCAAGCTACATGCTCTAGGGACCTAAACTTTGTCATCACAATAAACAGAACATGCTGGAGGGATAGATTCCAGTCCTAGAGACTTCCCATACACTGTAACAAACTACCTACCTATATCAAACAAAGCTTCTTATTAGCACTCTTCAAGAAAAATCTTGATGATTGGATGGGAAATAGGAAATTCACCCCGGGGATCACTTCTGTGGCTCTGCTCGACAGTGGCACAGGAAAATAATTTTCTTGGGTGGTGAAAGCCAGGGTACCTTTTTGGCTAGGCTTATATAGGCCCTAGGGCCAATTGCCTAGTAGTTACCTATGAACCTATTAACTCTCACAGAAATTGGGAGAGGAAAGACATGTTGGTTGAGTGGACAAATTTTTCATTTTTGTGCAGGAGTTTAACTTGGATCAAGAAGACAGCAATACTAAATCTTATAGGCCCAAGCTTGCAGTGCTGCTTGCTGTATATCCTATAACCCTCCCATTCCACTCTGCATTTGACAACTCTCCACTACCATGATACAGTGATGTCTGCAACCATGGGAATTGCACCCTTCTGCCTTCACTAAATAGTGCTGCAGCTGCAGCAAAACCAATACTGTCCCCTTGAGAAATGAGACCTTGCTCTGGATCCTCTGCTTATTTTCTCTTTCCTCCTTTTCTTCCAACTCCCAAGTGACTTGTTGAGCTCAGAGAATGGCAAGTGAGTCAGCTGCCCTGCACCAGAAACCGGTACCTTTCAGATGTATATTTGATCAGTGCAGGTCATTGGTAATGAAGAAAAATAAAGTTCCAACCTTAGTTTGTTTAAAACAAGATAAACTGTTATTGATTTTAGATTTTTTTGCAGTCTAGTTAAATCACAGGGAGGCTTTAATTGTTCACGAGCTGTGGCATATATGGATACTTTGCAGTCCTCTAATTTATTAACCCTATGATATTTCTGACTTTTGCTAAAGTGTGTTACATTAGAATGTCATGAGATATACAACTTATTCTTTATTCATTTTCTCCATATTACTGTCATTTAGCCTGGCCCTTCTTATTTTACTAGTTGTGATGCTGTAGCCATATAATATCTGGTCACCTCTACATAACACTTTTTATACATATCATAATCTAAAACACATTGAATATGAGGGTATTTTTCTTACTGTGTCATAGTAAAATAATTCTTTTATTTTTCAATTTCACACGATACTTCAAAACATTTTAGAACTTATTAGCACACATATCAGCACTAATTGTTTTTGAGTTATGTGTTTAACTGATTATTCACTTCAGATACAGGAATAATTTGGTGTTACGAAGAAGAAAATTAGAATGCTTTCCAAATGGTGTTAGCTATTATCACTGTCAATAAACAAAGTCATCATCAAAAGATTTGTTTTATTTCCCGAGAAACTGATTCCAATAAATATTCAATTAAAAAACTTACAAAACTATTAAGAGACACAATATTTAGCCCAGTTTAACTTTCCCTAAATCACATAATGAGCTAGCAGAAAAAAACAACAAATAAAACATTTAATTAATCATTCTATAAAACATTCAAGAGCTAATGATACATTACCACACAATGCATTTCACAGTAAGTTATATACACTCAGAACTCTGCCATACAGCCAAGGAAGTAAATATGAAATATTTCACCTCTATATTTTCAGTAAATGATTTTTGAATAGCTAGTTTTCCTCTGGGGGTTTTCTTTCTGGGCCTCCACTGAAAAGGGCACTTACCCATTTGGTCTTTCCCAGTAAGTAAAATCAATACATACATAAATACAAATAAGCACTGCTAACAATGTTCAAAACTAAAAACTCAGAATAGACTCCAGGATAATACCAGCAGTCTGTACAACATTAAAACCTGAAAAAAATCAATACAGAAAATGCACAGTCATGGTACCAGCCTTCAGTCTTGAGAGAACTACAGTGTTGAAATAAAACCTTACGACTTAGTACTGTCTCATGCCTTGATGGCATTCCTTCTGAACACTATTTGCTACTCCCCTAGAAGGTATTACAGTTTTATCTTTCTGCCAACTGCCAACTGCTAACATAGGGGGCATCATGTTCCCCTTGCCATGCGTTCTAAATATCACTTACTTCAGGCCATTCTCTTTATTTCTTGTATAAGGCTACTAGTGACTTAACTAATATGGATTAGAAATTATTAGTGGCCCTTATGGCTACTAGGTTGTATCCTTTTATCCCTTGGTTAGATAATGAGGTCTGGTGGTATTTCCTGCAACATAGATGCATTTAGCACAACAACAAAAAGGCTTTATGGCATATATACACACAATGATCCACATTTAATATTAAATTTAATTCAGAAAATGTAATCAACCCATCCTGATGGTAATATCGCCATCTGTTTCGACATAAGATGGGGGATCTGGCCATTCTTGTTTTTACCAGTGTGTAGCATGATGCTTTGTCAGCTGTAAAGATGAATCACTTATACCAGGCCATTTCTCAATTAATCAGAATGCTATTTTGGGATGTCATGCATTGTAAAGCTTTTGAGAAGGCTAGAAAACACAGCCCATTAGTTCAGTTTAGTGAGTTAGACAGCTTGCAATCTGCCTGGAAGGTATCAGTTTTTAAATAAAGATGGGCAGGGGTTCTTTAAAGGTCTTGAAATAGAGTATGGTGCACTTTATGAACAATTTTTATTAGTATCTGGATCTTCATCAGTACTACTTTATGAAAAGTGATGGTGCTTGGAATTTCCAAGGCCACATCAAAGGGAAAGATGACAATTATAAATAGGGAGTGTGTCAATATTCTTTTTATCCCATATAACAAAGGATATTCTACATTATCTCTCAATATCAGAGATGGTTTTAAGCTCATGGGAGAGGGTTGTGGGATGCCTGCTACATGAAGAACACAGGGACGGGGTACTGCAAACTTTAAGGCACCTTCAGTGGCAAACCATTGTATGAAGTTGCTTCATCAGTAAAAAAACACATTGATTGCCTAACCTCTATCTGTTAGTCTACTTTTTATTTTGGAGGCAGAAGAAAGAGAAAATTCCAGGTGCTGTGGACATCCTTTTAATCCTATTGCAGACTGAATACCTACTGAACTGAGGTGGAGACAATACTTCCCAGGATTTGGGGAGATTACGTTCCATCTGATGAAAGAGTTTTTATTCCCCTCCCAACAAGGAAGCCAGGTGGCTCCAATATGTGTAATCAGTCAGCCTATTCATTCTGAGGCAACGAGAACCTGACACCATTGAGCAAGATGAGAGTTCTGTGACCCCCTTATTCCTGCCAAGGAAACACTAGCTGGCATCTATTCTCTTAGATGTGAGAATCTGGTGGTATGTAGTGGTTAACAAGTGGTCCCATTGAAGCAGCCTATTCTTAGGCTGCCTGCAGATTTGTAGGGGCTGCACAGATACAGTATGCATATTGTCACACATCCCCCTTTCCTTGACTCAACAGAGAAGTCCCTTCTCAATGCAGCATGAGACAGTATATGGCCACTACAGATGGATGATACATCCACCCACAGCCACGTGTCACCAATGCCATGAGTCTGGCAACTTCCCTCCCTCAATGATGACAAATAGGCATCATCCAGTCAAGCTCATTCTCCTCCTTTTCTGCCAGTCCCTCAGATGACCATCAAATATGGGTCATCAAGGTTTCATTCCTCCATGCCACAGGGCCAGGGGAAAGTCTGATAAAGGGTTTTGTGCTGCACTTACTACACATACCATTTAAAGAATCTGCAAAATATCACCATATGCTGGAATTCTTCTTAAATGCATCACTTGTCCATAGAAATCTCACATGTGTCATCCTAGAGCAGATTGACTGGAGGCAATGAGAATGAAATAAGATACAGACAGAGCAGCAGGTAACTCAGCTCATCACATGACCTCAGAAGGTAGCCAGACAGTGGTTAAATTCAAGTTGTTATGGCATCAAAATGACTTTCAACATACAGTTGAAACACAGAAGGTACTGATCATGATAGAGAAATAGGAGATGTAGCAGCAATGACAACAGTAGCCTTTGAGAAGTAATCTAAGTATTTAATGGTAACAGGCAGATATGACATAAGAGATTTGGTCCTTTGTTTCAACCTTAGTTGTAAATGATATTGGTGAAAGATCAAATATTTGTAGACCTTATTGAAGTTTATGATAGAACTTGCCCTATATTTATTTATTTATATTTGTTTATTGGGGTAAACCACTAATCTAACAATGACTATTTACAGGCTCAGTCCAGGTCACTGTATACTATAACTAAACAATGTACAGTAAGCTTATAACAATAGTTTACATTTGTAAGCATAGACAAACTAACAAGCACTACATACATAAAATGTCTAATAAACCAAATATGTGTATAGTTCCATAACTGGAATAGAAAAGGGAGAATAAATTTATAAAAGGAGAGGTTGAAGTGCTGAAGATATGGGTAGTAGTTGCCATTTAGAAAAGCTAACAGAAACCAGAAAGATGAAAAAGGGTATAATATTATGTACAGTGAATTTAGAGCGTAATTATTTAATCAGGAGGATCAGTTATTGTGAGTAGGTTCATGTTTCCACATTTCCCAAGCTTCATCACATACTTTCATTAGGGATTTAAACCCTTTGGTGAGGTATTCAGTTTTGGGGTCTTTCAGTAGCCTTGAAATCACTGGGAAGTGCATATCCTGTTTGTGTATGAAGTTTGTTAGTTTATTGGCAACAATGTTAGCATCAGAAAGAGAGTGTATAGTTGCCAATGAATAGCAGAAAGCTTTGTACGCAGGATGCGGATTTTATGAGAAGACTTAGGTCTAAAAGATATCAGCCAAGGTTGGTGTTTGACTTGTATATTTTGTACAGGAAATGTGATGGGACATTGATCAGTAAAACTGGATGCACGGATAGAGATAGAGAAGATATTGTCTGGATAGGTTGTAGTAATGTGGACATGAAGTGAATGGTGATTAGATATGGGGTTGGGACTTCTAGTAGTGATGTGTACTAGCTGGAAGAGGCAGAGCTCTGAAAGAAATTGAGTTAAGTCGTGCTTTATAGGGTCTAAAAGGTTTAGGTTAAAGTCACCTAGTATATTTATTTGGTTTGATGTGACAAATTATGGATAGGAGTATTTTTTAATGTGTGGTGTGAGGCAGGAAGTAGCAGATAGAGAATAGCCAGTTGTGTACCCTGTGATGACTTGACTGGAAGTTTATTTAGTAAACAGTTGGGGTCTGAGTTAATAGGTGCATTGGCTTGATAACTGGGAATTTAAAAGAGGATTTGTACAGTAGAGTAACACCACCACCAGGTCTGGGGCCTGACTTGGCATCAAGTGAATCAAGTGAATAAGTATATCCAGGGAAGAAATGATGTATATGATGATAGCTATTCTTTAGCCAAAACTGAGTTACTGCAAGGAGATTGGGGAGTGAGATCTTAGAATAGAGCTTATGCTGTCAATCTTGTTTGTAGTACTTTTATCATTAAGAAGTGCACGTGACAGATAATAGGCAAGAGGAGGTTGGAATTTATTGGAGAAAACTGGCAAAGGAGCCAAGGTATCGGGAGCAAATAACTAGAAAAGGAAAGGCAATAGAATGGGAAGAGGCCAATAAATTATTTGGACTGCAGGTTAGAGATTGCCTTCCCTATCAAGGATTCATATCAGAGTATAGGCAAAGAGAAAGAAATAGGAGGCTCCTAAATGAAAGACCAGCACTGGTAGAGTTTTTAATAGAATCTAGAACAGAAGCTGCCATTAAAAAAGGAATAATTAGTAAAGCATATAAAATATTGCATGATAATTATAAGAATAAATTAGAGGAGTTTAGAAAGGATTGGGAAGAGAGATTGGATAAGCAATTCACAAAGAGACAATGGGAGATATATGTATGTCTCCCAAATATGCAACAAAGTCTATGGAACAAACTACCCATCTATATCAAACAAAGCTCCTCATTAGCACTCTTCAAGAAAAATCTTGATAATTGGATTGGAGATAGGAAATTCACCCCGGGGATCACTTCTGTGGCTCTGCTTGACAGGGGCACAGGAAAATAATTTTCTTGGGTGGCAAAAGCCAGGGTACCATTTGGCTAGGCTTATATAGGCCCTAGGGCCAATAGCCTAGTACCTACCTATGAACCTATGAACCTATAAGATTTAGGATATTTGCTTGGAAGTGTTTGCATAGTTATTTTTATACCCCAAGTAGACTTCAAAGAAATTTTCCTCAGGGGGGTAGCAAATGTTGGGGGTGTGACGGGCAGGAAAGAGGTAGCTGGGAAAATATTTTTTGGAAGTGTGATGAGCTGGCAGGCCTTTGGGAATCCCTGCAGACCACTCTGTCAGAGATGTTGGGTGAGCAGGTTGGACTGATTGAAGAAATGACTTTTTTGAGTTATACTACAGAATTGGAATTGCCTAGACATAGTAAAACCTTGCTGAGTCTAATTATGTTGGCTGCCAAAAAAAGCAATTACTAGAAAATGGAAATCAAAGTCTAGACCAACTTTATTAGAAGTAGTGAATATAGTAACAGAGATAAAACAACTGGAACTGGGATCTTTAGAAAAGGGAAGGAGCAAACTGCATAGGAAATATGGGAATTGTGGGACCAATATATGTCGAGCAGGAATGAGGTTTACGAGGCAGGATTTGAGTAAGTTATATGATGCTTAACTGACAATGACTGGATGGTTTATAAGTGATGTATAATGGTTACAACTAAAGTTGTTTCAATGGGGTCTGTGATGTAAACTGTTTGCAACTAAAGTGATATCATTTTGTATGTTTTTCATTTATATAAATGTAAGATTGCCTTTATTATATGTGTAAATTTAATAAAGATGCTTCTGAAAAAAAAAGAAGTGCACATGACAGAGACCCTGACTTTGGAGTGTATGTGGACTTGTGGACCTGAGACCTGTTTAGAGGTGATGCCATTGATGTGGGTGTGAAAAAAATAAGGTGATGTGAGAATGGGAATGCAAGAAGTAGGTGAGGTAAGATAAACAATCCATGTAGTCTTGGCACAGACATATATTTAAATGTTCTCAGAATAGTGGTACAAGATGTGGGATGACTGTTTTAGAATGTGGTGTATAGGAATGAGTAAAGGGAGTATGTCTGAAGTGGAAACTATATTAGTTGGTTATCAGATGATGCTCAGAAGTATGAGGATGTACATTGACTTGAGCTTGGGTGTCCTGATTGGAGTGTAAAATTTAGTAGAATATCACAGCTAAGCATATGTGTTTGTTTAAATGTGCTGTGTTGCTTTAAGAGTTTGATCAGATAATGAGATTTTGATGATGTGGTACAGAAAGTTTAACTCTGAGGGTTTGTGGGTAACTGGGGAAATGGGAGAAGGAGAGGAGCAAATCTGAGCCCTTTGCTGAGGGTCTTCAATTCCACCCGTTTCAGCCTCCCTTCATTTGTTCTTTTAGTGCACATAATTAACCTAGATTGTAAAGGGAATGTGATGTGCAGGAATTGTGTGAACAGGATTGATGGATTCCAGGCTCTGTAGAATGGAGAAGCTCTCTGTAGGACTTCAGCAGACTGTTAGACATCCTGGATGAAGCCATGAGACTTCAATGATACTACTGTTTTGTTAGGAGTGCAATAAGCTATGGAAGCTAGAGAGGCGTATCATAAGAGCAGCCCAGAGAAAGTAACAAAATGTGCATTTTATAGCAAGACTGATTGTGGCTCCCAATCTGTTGATTATTTTATACTCCATCCTACACAACCCCTCTTCCTTTGTTATTTTGTGAATGACTTCATCAGTTAAAAGACAGTTAAGAAATATGTTTGCTGAATATTTCTGTGACCTGGATTCGCTCTTGCAGCACTGTTTGGGAATAACTATCTTGATGGATCTCCATTTTCTTCATTTTGTTGTGCTATAGTCAAGTCTTTTTGCTCATCTAGTAACACTTTGGGCTTGACCTTGATATTCCGATGTTTACTTACTTATTTTATTTTTAATGTAATTACTGGATAAGTGGTCTGGTCTACTCACTCTTTTCAGCCATGACCTGGGTACAGAGGAAATAAGAGTCAATATAGCATAATTACATTCAATCAATTTAAAGACTATATAAGCAATACAGTAGTAAGTATTAAGTTGTTAATAGCTATATACACTATAATGAAGAAAGCTAATATGCAGAAAGATGTAATTATATACACATTGTGAAAGTAAATGTAAGTTCTCAGTGCCTTAGCATGTTTATGTAGAAACAATTAAACAAAACAGTGTGTACCACATTATACCAAAACCATTGTTACTGATTCTTCTTGGCACTGCATGGTCTTAGAAAGTTGTGTACCTTTCCCAGCTAGCTGAATTAAAATCCAGTGAGGATAAACTGTGTAACAGTGCCCGAAAAAATCAGCAGCGACTATCCTGGATAGATAGAAATGAGCTCTCTGGCAGTTGGTGCAGAGGATTGGGGCACTGATCTCTTAACTATCTGCTTTTTGTTGACAAGCAAAATACAAATAATCCACAGTGTTCGAGCTGGGTCTGCTGACCTAGGGTCTAACCAAACAAATGTAAAAGTGTACCAAGGTTAAGTCCAGAAGATATCCCCTTAGCTTTTAGATCTGTGAGAATGCTTCTAATCCTCTAAATGTTTTCAAAAACTTCTAAGGTGTCTTATTCCTCCTGCTAAGAGGGGATTACAAGCATTCTCTAAGATCTAAGAGCTACATTGATATCTTCTGAGATTAACCTTCCTTTTTGTAGCCAATGGTACAGAGTTTGATTCCTTCTTCCTAGGTTTGCATACTATGTGACCTTGACTAACTCACTTAATCAGATGGTGTTCCCAACTCACCCCTGCAAAGAGACATGTGTCCAGTGGGTTACCTATTTAACTAATATGAATAAATAAATAAATACATACATAAATAAAACTGTTGCCATGACACTACTACATAGGTAAATGAGCCTCCAAGTCATAGTAACACATTGTCGAGCTTTGCCCCCAGCAAACCTCTACCACACACACATGCACACACACACACACACACACACACACACACACACACACACACACACACACACACACACACACACATGCAAGGGTTCAGCGTTATGTGGTAAGTGCTGCTAAAATACTGCACATCATTTTTTATGCATTAGGTTCATTGAATACGAGTTTTGTGAATCATTGCTTAATGAATCATGTTACATTCATTATCCACATTACTTTTTGAATTTCAAAAATATAAAAATGAAGATTATAAGCTTATATAATGGAAACCGCAATCACTATGCTTTGGAATAAAACAAGATTATCTTCAGTGCTTTTAATGATATCTAAAATCACATGGCACTAGATTCCATTCTCCACTCTGAATATACCATATTTCACGAAGCAGTATATAAAACCATATATTTTCTTTTATCTTTTCTAAAGGTATATCCATGAAAAGATTTTAAAATCTATACAAGATGGCTTGATATATATGAGTACTAAGTATAATGCATTAATCTAAAATATGCCACATAATAAATGATTATTGTCATCATCATCATCACATTATTTGCTCCTTTTTGTGCTTGATCATCGAACAGAACCTCACTCTACTAATCCCTTTTTTTCTCCCACTGCTTGGCTAAAGCCACACTGTTAGCTGCAGTGATAGCAATGCTTAGGTGTATTGTCATCTGCAGCCAGTTTAGACTTTTGTTTGTATTTGTCTTTTGTCCTGCCACTATTCCTAGCATGCAGTGATATGAGTAATGATCTCTGTCAGTAGAAAAGCTGCTTGATATTCCCCTACTGCTTTTTTTTTCATAAGGGCTGTAAGTTACCACCCTCACAATATATCCTTAACCCTCATCCTGGGGTAAGCAAGCTGACAAAGTATTTAAAAAATATTCAATTTGGAGACATAATTTATTCAAACAATACTCCTGGTACTGGCAGATTTGTTAGATTCTATTTAATTGGTGGTAAAAGGGGTAGCAGTTTTTGTCCTCTAAATTTAAATTATTTGACAGACATTGTTCATTAACTAGTAACCATTAGATTAGGGATTTACTGAAACTTTTGCTAATAAAAATAAAAAAAATGTATGCTAAAGGTACCACTTATTCTCAGGCACAGCAGCCTTGGAGTAGTATATATAAACTAGAAGGTACAGTGATATGGAGGTGCATCTATACATCATACAATTTGTTTTATAAAACAAAAATTGTTGACTTGTTTTCATTGAATGTAATGTTTTATAGGAAACTCTACACTGAAGTTAGCCCAAACACAAAACTGTGAGTAAGGCCTATTAAGGTTCCACAATATCAGAGTAAGCAAATTTACAGATGTTGGTGTAGGTGAGATGTGATTATATGTTAGTGGAGGTAAACTTGATCACCTATAAATATGCTGTTTTTTTTCTTCATTTTATTACATTCAACGATATACATTGCTGACTGCCTATTTTCATTGACTGCTACTCAACAAATATAAATTCAGTGATTAGCCATATATCAAACTGCTACAGCCTTCTCCACACCTGTACTCATTTGGATCAAGGTATATATTCCTGTGACATAACTTCCCCTTTTACAAATTCATGAGGATGCTTTTTGATTTGTAAACCCAGATGTTTGAGAGTTCTCACTGCTAAGAGTGAGCAGTTAAAGGGTAACTGATGATCAGTCTCAGATATATCACTACTAGGGTTCATTTTATGGTACTTACATTTCTTTTAAATTCTACTCTGAAAACTAAAAAATGTTCAGAGTTCTGATTTCTTAGAGGCATGTTCAAAATTCCTTTGTGCATTTTTCTTCTCACCTATTTGTATATGCTTTTCTGTTCACTGCCTGATAACCACTAGCCCTTTAAAGTCTCAAATGGCTCATTTGTCTCGCATAGAGTGAAAGCTAATCAGCAGAGGCATTCATCCAGGCAGCCATTAGGATGCTCTAATTAAGTCCTAAACCTCAATCCCCAACATCAGCTGTTTAGTCTATCCCACAATCCCAGACTCCTAGGCATGAATAATGCCATGTATGCCCAAATCAAGCTACAGAGTGCATTACTTACCTTGCATGCCTGACATCAGCTACAAAGTGCATTGTTCCAAACATGGATTCCTGAATTCAACTTCTCAATGTGTTACTTAGCATGCATGACTGTTCCCAGCTACAAACTGCACTGCTGAGCATGCATGCGTGACTTCAAGCTACAGAAAGCTCTATGTAACATGCACATATGGCTCCAGCTACAGGGTGGACCACCTAGCATGCATGCCCAGCTCCAGTTAGAGAAAGCACTGCTCTAAGTATGTAAGTTTGACTCCAACCACAAAGTGCACTGCAGAGCATGCATTTCTGACTCTAGTTACAAAGTGTACTACTGAACATGTGTACCCTACTCCAACCACAGACTGTACTGATGAGCATGTATGCATGCATCATTCCAGATGAAGAAGGTAGTTCTTAGCATGTATGACCATAGTCATGTCAGAAATACTGCTGATCTGTCTAAAATACACCCAGTCTCTGTTGTGTGTCCTTGCAGTAGTTATTATAGTTGCTTCACTCCCCATATGTTGGATGAAATGGCCCTGGTGACTTAATCCCATTCATCAACCTCATCTCCTCCACTACCTGGATCATAATTAATTCTGTGTCATATAGGTCAAAAGTTCTATTCAGCAGTGAAAAATGATGGAGTGACTGGTTCTAATTGATTCATGTGATTTGTTTTAGTTTTCTTAGGACATGCTTGTAGTCTTATTGTAAGTTTCCAGTGTCTGTAGATCCTTGTATTTGCGAAAAAATGTCAGCACCCATAGTCACAGACCTCCCAACTGTCCCTGTTTTAGAGGAATGTTCCTATTTTCAGGACTGATTTGTCCCTACACAGGATGCACCTATTTTAGATGTATATCCCTGTTTTCAGGCTTAATTTATCCCTTCACACAATTTTCTGAATCCGTCTTATCTCATGTGATTTTTGAATCTGTCTAGTGCACAGAAAGTTGCCTTGCATGACTAACATAATTGTAACAGCAATTATTTAAAGAAAGAGGATACACATCTTAATACAAGAAAAACTAGCTATACACTTATGTGTAAGGTCTGTCAAAACCAAGTCCAGTAAAAACAATCCTGGCCAGAATAATAATATGTAATCCTTTTATTTCTAGCAGCTATTTCATCCTGAAATATTTTCTCTGGACTTGGTTTTGACTGTCTTTGTGTGTTTTTTTAGGACACAAATTTTACTCCTTGCTTTTCCTGAAGCAAAAATAAATTATCTTGTGTGGTAGAATTTCTCAATGCAGTTTATTAAAATCTGTAGAATTTGCACCGTCTCTTAGATAATATGCTTATATTTTCCATAATTTCTTATTACTATTTGTTTTTTAAGAATATGTTTTTGAGCAGCATCCCACATTCCTACTGAAACAGGGAAAAGAGTTACATGAGTTACACGTTAATTGGTATTTGGATTTTATGCTAATTAGATGTCCAGAGGTTAAGCTGGGTATACTTATTTTTAATGACCTTTGCTCCTGTTTTCATTGTCTTTAGGTTATGAGGTATGCTTAAAGACTACAAGGCTTTTAATGGCATTAGATATCTAAGCAAACAAACTAAATAATTATAGTCTTTTTGCCTGGATTCTAAATCATCCACTTTTATTTAGCTGCTGCTATAGTTTGCCTTTCTCTGTGAAATTTATTTTTATGCTCAACGATTTTCTCTTAGCAGGCAGAACACTACACAAATAATATATTGATAACATGCTTATATTCAGTTTAAGAGGAACATATTTTCTAGTGATTAGACATCTTCTTTTAATAGTACTTTGACACAGGAGGTGTTGATAATCCTGCTCAGAGTCATATATTACATAACCTTGAAGAGTGCCTTGACACAGATTTTGAAGTCCATGGCTAAGTCTCAACAGCAAGCAAGACTGTAATTGGAAATTATGTGTATTATATTGCAAACACATCCAGTAGTTTACATTAGCTGTTGAAAGGATTTCAAATACCTTTCCTGTAAGGTATCATTTCATGGCACCCTCATTTTGTCACACCTACTGCTGCAACCTAAGTATATCTGTAAACATCTGCCATTAAACTGCTCTGCTTGTATTAAGTATGTTTGCACTGCATTTGCACCAACTGCTGGTACCATTACTGGAACAATATTACTGGTATAACTTAATTTCTTCTAAGTTATACCAGTAATACTGTTCCAATTGCAACCCATGCAAGCACTAATATGTACTCCATCCCCAAATTCATACAGCACTCCACTTCATAACACTCTCCCCATAGACAAGAAACAACTGTAAACTGTTCTTCCACTGCCTAGAAAATAAAATTCCCACCATAAGGTGATGTGGGATGCCAATAGGTGGAATAGTGGAAAAGAATAGGTCTGTAGGGGAGTGGCACAAGATAAATGATCAGGCTGATGTGAGGGACTTTCTTGGTTTAGTTCATTTAATCCATACTGGAAAAGATGCAAAATGTCTATCCAAGCTTATGTCACTTAGTAAATTGGTGGGAAAAGGTCAAGCTTACAACAAATTAAGAAGAAAAAATTACAAACAAATATGTTAGACTTTGAAAAGGTTCATGTTTTCTCCTGGCCCCATGAGAAGCCTATTGTTAACAATGTTGACAATAGTTCTGGTACTATGGGATCTGCTGAAGGGGCTGCTGGCTTAACTGAAGCTAGTATGGCTGCTAATGAGGACAATGTTGCTGTTAATAAACCACCACAAGTACAAGCTACTGCTACTGCTTCTAATTCTAACTGTGCTAGTCCTCATTTTTCATTGAAAGAGTCCCTACCAATAGAAACAGAATCATCGAGAGGTGGGTCCCGGAGTTGGGTCAGACAAGGCAGCTTCCACTAAGTGAATCAAAACAATTCCCCTCCTAGAACGAACACCACGAACAAGAAACAGGCTGCTTACTTATTAATATTTCTTTGTACACCCTAAGTCAAGATCAAATAAGATTGTTAAATAAGGGTCTATTATTTATACTGTCAAAAAGATCAGTCCTCACAGATACGATTCTAAATCTGAAATTATTTGCGAGGAATGTGAACTTGAAGTTAATGTTCCAACAGCAGAATTCATCTACACTGAATTATTTTAAGAAACCAAGTACTTTTATTCCAACTTCATACCCCCTGATTGAGGTGTTTTATAATCTATGTGAGAATGATCTCCATCATAATTTGACTAGCAGGGCAGATGACTCTTTTTATAATTTAACTCCTGGGGAGCTTGAAGCGCTTAAAGCATTACATGATTCCACACATATTGAGATAAGGCCAGCAGA
This sequence comes from Protopterus annectens, assembly GCF_019279795.1. Taxonomy (NCBI): domain Eukaryota; kingdom Metazoa; phylum Chordata; order Ceratodontiformes; family Protopteridae; genus Protopterus; species Protopterus annectens. The sequence continues at coordinate 1,523,187,850 of NC_056737.1, read as the reverse complement.
TAAGGGAGGGGGCATAGCTCTGATGCATAGTTGACACTACCACAACAAGATGTGTGAAATGGTGCAAGATCATATCACATACAAATGCATCCGTATCATTTTGAGGGTTTGATCAAGAGAATTGATTTTTATTTATATGATCTTTACATGACTAGTCTGATAACGATGAATATATATCAATATTTTTCCATTGAGTTCCCAGTTATTCCTATCTTGTATGGGCTACCAACGTTGCACAAAAATCCTGTGGATCCACCTATGTGACCCTTATTGTCCAGTTGTGGACGGGTGACTGAACCTTTGCCAATCTTTGTTGAGAAAATAATAAAACCTGTTTTGGATCAGATTCCCAGTTTCCTTAGAGATACAAAAAATTTTTAAGAGATCTATATACTAGGTATAAACAGGAACAAATAGGTGAAGATATACTTTTTGTTACCTTGGACGTATTGTCTCTTTTCACCATAATTCCTAATGAATTTGGCACTGACAGTGTCAGAGCACATTTATCTGCTAATACTGATTTTCCAGTGATAGAATTAAATTGATGTGTGCCCTTCTGGAGCTCATCCTTGAAAATAATATATTTGTTTTTGAAAATGATTTTTATCTAAAATGTGTTGCAGTGGCTATGGGCACAGTTTGCACTGATTCATATGCTAATCTTGTCCTTGACCAATGGAAACACGATCATGTTTTTGGCGGTAATCATTTTACTCATAATGTCTGTTATTTCAATCATTTTGTTGATGACATTTTTCTGGTGTGGAAGGGTACCAGTGAAGATATGATGTCCTTTGCGGATTATTTACATAGTGCCACCTCTTTTCTGTGATTTACCTATAACTTTTCAATACAATTGATTGCATTCTTGGATGTTACTGTGAGTTTAGATACCCTAGGCAATGTTACTACAAGAATGTATAAGAAACCATGTAAAAGAAATAATATTCTTCATATGACTAGTTTGCATCCTTGGCATATTACTAAAAATGTTGTTAAAGGCCAGATGCTTAGAACTATGAGATTACATAATGAGGTTGATCATGTGCTAGAAGCAGTGAATACTTTGGGTAATGATTTTGTGGCCAGAGGTTACTCTATTGATGAAGTCACGACAGCAAGCAGTTTGTGAAGTTATGTCACTTAGAATATCTAGAGCCAGACCATTTTTTCCCCCTGAGAGTGATAATATGATTCACTCACTATGTAATGTTACCACAAATCCTCACATTTCTTTGACTTACTCCAGTGACATAAGCAAAGATTGTCATGTCTTTAAAAAGAACTGGTCAGTACTTATGTTGGATGATGGTGTTAAGAAAGTGCTGGGCACTGAACTCAGCTTCTCTTTTTGCAATAATAGATTCCTTAAAAGTGAACTGTGCTATAAACATCATAATCATAAAGAAGTAGTGTCCCAACATACTGGCACCTTTCCATGCAGGTCTTGCATTGCATGCAGATGTATATTTCCTACTACAGTGATTGAACATCTGATACTTCATTTTATTATTGATTTAAACTTTTATGCAGACTGCAAGACTGTTAACGCCATCTATTAAGCAAAGTGCCAAAAATGTGACTGTTTTTATATACTGCTAATCTAATAGATCACTTAGAGACAGAATATTAGAACATGTCAGTGACATTCATAATAACAGATGGAAGAATGTTTTAGCAAACCATGTATTTCAAGCTGGTTCAGAACATCACCTTAAAATTATGGTTTTAGAATTGCTTGATGTTAAAATTAGGGGAGGGGATTTAATTAATAGGATTTTGTGCTCTTTAAATCAGATACTTTTACAGGTTTGAAAGAGGTGTCTTCTGTGAAACCTCTTTTGAAGTCATGTGATTTGAGACATTAATTTGATTATTTGACAGTGTATGAATGGCCAGCTTTTACAAATGAAGTAAGGGCGGATACTTAATGTTGTGTGTTAATCTTAAGCTGTCTGATTTGTTATTTGTGCTTTTAAACTTGTCTCATTTTTAATTAAATAGTCTGATGAAGCGGTACTATAAACCATGAAAGCACTCACCACTGTTTTTATTTGTTATTAAAGTTGTTACTTTGTTATAGCTGTCCTGTTAGTTAAAATCACTTTATCATTCTTTGAGAATGTGATCAGAGCCATAGAAGAGGGCAAAGCCATGCACACAGCATATCTTGACTTGGCCAAGGCCTTTGACATTATCCCACATTTGGGCATCATCGACAAACTAACCCAGTTGAATATCAATCCCTATGTTGTCAGGTGGGTTGCAAACTGGCTCACAGATTAACAACACTCAAGTAAGCAGAAACAAAGCACCCTGAACCACTGCTAGGTAGGCACACAAATTTATTAAGCCGAACAGTTCACTCGAAAAAATAACGCTGAATCAAATCACCATACGTTTTCGTCCACAACTTCATCAGATTACACTAATACATTCAGTTGACTGCTTTTATATACTCATCCAACTTTTAAAAAACAGCCAGTAAAAACAATCATTGTACATAGAAATGCATTGAGTTACTGCCCTCTACTGACAAGGAGGATTATTACACATTAATGTCACAATTTTGCTGATCTCATTTTTAATACAGGGGCAAGTGAGATCATGTCATTTAAACCAGGGAATTTACTGGCCTCCAACACCACTTGCCAGTATAATTCCCTGTATTCAACTAAAGTCTCCCACATACCGCCCCTGGGGTCCTTTGGCACTACCTCTAATATAAAAAACTGAAATTCAGCTTCAGGACAAGTTTTTGTGTGTTTGTACAGAGAATTTGTTTCACATTTTATCTGGAATATCATAGGTGTGCTCATAAATTCTCTGCTTAACCTTTCTTTCACTCTTGCCAATGTAAAAGCATTACATTTTTACATAACCCAACATAAATAATCCCTTTTGTGTTGCAATTAAAGTTTTTAAAGTTAAAATTTTGTTATTTCTGGCAGGTAAAGTAATGGTATCCCCAGTAATCAAATAAGAACAATAATTACAAGCACCACATTTAAATACACCAGCTTTTTTGTTTGTACCTGCTAACTTTGAATTCCCTTTACTACCTCTTTCAAAAATATCCTTCAGGGTGTTCCCTTTCCTATAAATATGTTTTATTTCACCCTGGAAAATGTGATTTAAGTCAGAAACTTTAGAAAAGTTAATCCACTCTTTGTCAAAAATTCTTTTGATCACACCAGCTTGTCCATCATATGTGGTAATGATACCTGATACAATTCATTATTTAACCCATCTACTTTCTTGTTTGTGACTTGTTGAGTTGCAACATCTTCAATTTTACCCAATACAGGGCAAACCTTCCCTTCCTCCCATCACTGACTTCTTTGGAAACTCTATCAATGAGCTCTTCCGGGTAGCCTCTATTCAGGAACATGTTTCTCAGGTTTTACATTCGTTACCATAACATGCATCATCAGAAGTCATTCTACACAAGCGCACAAATTGCCCTTTATAACACTCCTTTTCTGGTGTGGGGTGCGAACTTGAGTAGTGCAGATAAGAATTAGAAAAGGTCTCTTTTCTATAAATTCTAGACTCAAAGCCATACTCAGTTTTAGATATGTTAACATCAAGGTATTTCAATTCATCAGTAGTGAATTTGTGAGTGAATTTTAAAAATTCTGTGGTACCATTTAGGTATTCCACAAAGCTACCAAATTCATCTTGAGTGCCTGCCCATAAGAAACACAAGTCGTCCAGAAATCTACCATACAACTTCCATAAACTACTATATTCTGAATTCAGTACAAACTTATTCTCCCAGAAGGACATTATAGTGTTAGCATAAGTGGGAGCACAGTGTGCCCCATCGCCACACCTTTAGTTTGTCGAAAATACTACCTGAAAGAATATAAAATTATTCTTTAGGACAATCTCCATTAATAACAAAACAGTTCTGAACTCATTGTGCCCTAGTAGTTTGGATTCAAGTAGCATTTCTTCGAACCATTCAAGGCCTACATCATGGGGTATACTTGTAAATAAGTCAATCACATCCAAGGTACCAAAACCTTTTGTTTCATTTGCAAGTGATTCATTTAGTTTTCCTAAGAAATGCCACGAATCTTTTAAAATAACATTGTTGTCACAAACAAGCTTTTTATCTTCTGGTCAATGTACTTGGCCAAAGGTGCAGTGACCGAACCTTCGCTGACACTATCACTCTCAAAGGTGGGTCACTTTCATCTTTATGCACCTTTGGTATCCCAAATATGGAGGGTATTCTCGGTTTGTCTACATGCAAATATTTAAAAGTACTCATGTCAATAACTCCATCCATTAATAAGTCATTTAAAATAACATAAATTCGCTTGTAGGCAATATTAATTTCATTCAAGGATATTCTGGTGTATTTGGTATTGTCATTTAATATGTCAAACATTTTGCTCTCATAATTAATGGCATCCATAAGCCTTATCGGGCTTCATAATTCTTATATTCTTGTTCTCACTTAATGATTTCAAAGTTTTCAACTCTGGGTCTGTTAAATTAGACTGCACTTTGTGACAACTCAGAATTTTCCTAAGCTCGTGTTCCAAGCTCAATTCAAAGTTTCTTAGCTGAGGGTGTGTTGGGGGATTAAAGGTGCTCTTACGTCGCAATTCTACATTGTTCATGTTGACACCATTTCCTTTAAAATATAATTCTAAGTTTTTCTTCCTAATAAATAATTTAATATCAATTAAAAGTTTAAAAATATTTGTTATCTCTCTAGGTATAAAACCAAAACCTTTTGTCAATAGTTCAAAATGACTACTGTTAATTGCTACCTCTGTGTAATTGAAAATATTAAAATCATTATAACTGTATTTAAAACCACAGTTTGTAATTATTCCCAGACTGGTCGTCTCCTTTCCTGAGCTCCCCAGTTTCTGGTTTTGTAGTTTTTTGAATTAGTAACAGGTTCCCTGTGCATAAGTCTCTCAGATAAAGGTGGAAATGCAGCATCATAATCATTCTCTAAAGGCAATTCATTGTCAGAAATGTCATTGTTAGGTTCTCTATAGTGATTAATGTCATAATTTCTAACATTTCTCACCCAATTCTTAGGCTTCGGGTATTGTTTCTTTGTTTTGTATTCATTTAAATCTCTCTCAATCTTGTTTAATTTTCTGTTTTTAACCTCCAAACATTTACTTTATAAATTATTTAATAGTTTATGATATTTGCTTCTCTCTTCGTCCACTGTAAATAGTAAATCGTGAGTAATGTCCTTGTTTATACATTCTACAGTTTCTTGCAACTTCTTTATTTCTACCTCATTGTTTTTAATGATAGCCCTCATTATATCAAAACCACAATTGTCAAAAGCCTCTATTAGTTCAAAATAAAACTCTGTACCTTCCACAACCTTGTTAGGGTATTTGCATACCCTAAGCCCTTGGCACAATTTTCTGTTCTAAACAATACTTTAAATAAGTGTTATCCATTTCTAACATTTTGCATTTGTATAAAAATAGTCCAGGTCATCAAGCTTTTGAGAAAAAGTTCCTTGTAGTTTATCATTAGTGTTGTTTTTGCTAGCAAAATCATAAACAACATTGAATAAGTCACTGAAATGTCTTTTTGTACCTGTAGAGTTTAAACTGCCACCAGGGCCAAAACGAACTCCTTCACCCATTTTTCTAACATTGTTAGGCTGCTCAGATTGTCCGTGGTCGGTTTCTTCAAGCAAAATCCGAGGAAACCATCCAGACTGCTGGATCCTGCTCCATTTCGTCTTTCTACATCTCTGGAATCATTTTCCTCACCAACAGCCCGTCTCTCTCGCACCTCAACACTCCGATGCACTTCCTGGTTTCCTGGTTCCAAAACAGACGTCAATACCGAGGCCAAAGATTGGCTGACTGGGGTCAAAAGCCCCACAAGTTGAGTGAGCTGTCCGATAAGCTTCCTGAGCTCACCGACTTCATTAGTCTTTGCTCCATTGCTTGCCACACTCCCAGCAGGTGATTCCATCCCAAAGTTACTAGTAACCAAAAAACGGAGGATGCAGAACAAACCAGTAAGCAGAAACAAAGCACCCTGAACCACTGCTAGGTAGGCACACAAATTTATTAAGCCGAACAGTTCACTCGAAAAAAATAACGCTGAATCAAATCACCATACGTTATCCACAACTTCATCAGATTACACTAATACATTCAGTTAACTGCTTTTATATACTCATCCAACTTTTAAAAAACAGCCAGTAAAAACAATCATTGTACATAGAAATGCATTGAGTTACTGCCCTCTACTGACAAGGAGGATTATTACACATTAATGTCACAATTTTGCTGATCTCATTTTTAATACAGGGGCAAGTGAGATCATGTCATTTAAACCAGGGAATTTACTGGCCTCCAACACCACTTGCCAGTATAATTCCCTGTATTCAACTAAAGTCTCCCACATACCGCCCCTGGGGTCCTTTGGCACTACCTCTAATATAAAAAACTGAAATTCAGCTTCAGGACAAGGTTTTGTCAGGTGGGTTGCAAACTGGCTCACAGATTAACAACACTCAAAGTGGGAGACTTTACCTCTACCAGTAGACCTGTCACGAGTGGGGTCCCACAAGGGTCAGTGCTGAGCTCCCTCTTATTTTAGCATATAGTTCTCAGAAGTCCAGGTCAAAACAGAAGGGCTGTGGCTAGCCAAGTTTGCAGGTGACTGTAAATTAGGTGCTATCATTGAATCCCCTAATGATGTCAGCGTACTTCAAAAGGGGTTTACACACACCAATAATTGGTGCCAAAGCCATGATCTTAAACTAGTTACTTAAAAATGCATCATCATTCCCTTCAGTAAAAACAATGTCCCTGCTGATTATAAAATAAAAAAATAATACCTTAAGTACCAATTTAGTAGTGAGAGATCTGGGAACACAAGTTGACTGTGACCTCAGCTTTGACCGCTGTGTGTTTACTGTGGTGAGGAAGGCATTTTATGTTGCTCACCTGATTAGCAAAGGCATCACTTCAAGAACAAAAGAGGTTATAACTCCCCTGTACTCTTCCCTCATCAGGCCTATTACTGAATATAATGCTCTTTGGTATCCGTACCAGACACCTGCAGCCTCAGAGATTTCTAACTAAGACAATTCAAGGTCTCAAACACATGTCTTATATGGACAGACTGAAGTCACTGTCATTGTACGCGGCAGTGCACAGACCACTTAGAGGTGACTTATGTCTGGTTTACAGGGCTATCTCTGACCCAGTCTAATGGAAATGCTGCACATCCATAAGTCAAATGGGACTAGAATCACCCATTCCAGGGACCTCAGTGTAACCCTTGAAACAGAACAAACACTTGACATACCAAATACTTTAATGCAAAGCTTTTGGGTCTACACCCTTCATCAGTATATAATAAAATCATTCTTTTCAAACTTTAAATAGGAGAAATAATTAATCACATGATACAGCCAGCTTAGTTACCTATCTATCAAATAAAATTAAAAAAAAAACAGGCAATAAAATGCAGTATAAAACTTCCATACACATAACCTAAAATCCAACTATGCTCAAAATTACAAGTAACATTAATACATGCATATAATGTAAAACATTTAATCATAAAATAAAAATAATAACACATGCAGCGCATATATAAATATAACATCCTTCCATAATTAATAAAATCAAATGCTCTCTCTCTCTCCGTCTTTTCAACAATACTGGCTTAAGACTAACAGCATTATTAAGACCAGGTTTTACATCTGCTTGTAATCTAACAATCCACTCATATTCTTTCAACTCCAATGTATTATTCATATCTCCCCTCCTTACTCCCATCTCAACAGTGCACATAACCTAAACTTAAATTTATGTTTCTCACCTTCTTCCACAATATGTTTGCTCAAAGCATTTGTTAATATTTTTCTTCTTATCTCTGATTTATGTTCTATGATCCTCTCCTTTAACTTTCTGGTGGTTTTACCTACATAGAACGATATACATGCTGTGCATGTAGCCAACTAAACCACCGTTACTTCATTACAATTAGTTAAGGCTTTGATATTATAAACCTCCTTACTAATGGGGTGCATAAAACTATGTTCACCTTCATACAGATCATCACAGCAAGTGCAATTATAACATTTCATTGTGCCTACTCTTTTTTGTGTTTGTTTATTTATCTGCTTGAAATCTTTATAGCAGAATTTTTGTTTAAGGGTCTCTGAATTTCTATATGCATAAGATGGTCTATCATCTACAATTAACTTAATTTCTGGCATTGCCATTAAAATCGGCCAATTTTTCTACACTATATTGCGTATAGCATCAGTATTCAAGTTAAATGTGGTAAGATATCTAACCATTTTATCCCCACATTTCGATAATTCATTACTACCTAACCCTCCATTGAAAACAGGCCTATACCTACTTCCTCTCCCATTCACTACCTCTTTATAAACCTTATTAATAATATATTCAGAATAACCACTTCTCCGAAATTCCTGCATCATCTCCTTAGCTTGCTCCTCAAACTTGGCATCTATAGGTTTCAATTTACTAGTTCTTATCAGCTGGGCCTTCAGTATACCTTTAAAGGTATGTGGGACATGCATACTATCTCTATTAATATATATAGAAGCATCCGCTTCTTTTTTATATATAGTGGATTCTAACTTATCCCCATTCCTATATAGATGTACATCCAAAAAAGTATACTTTGTTCTGATGCTGCCATCTTGAACCTTAAAAATTCAGTTGTCTCATTAAGATAATTTACATAATCATTCAATTCCAATAAAGTACCCCCCCAAAGCAAAAAACAATCGTCCTCGAACCTTTTGTAGAATTTAACATTCATATTCATCTCATTTATTCCACTAAGTATCGCTCATTTTTCCCATTCATATAACACACTGGGCAGGATTCACGAAGGCTTGCACGGAGTCTAAGAGTAGTGTAAGACTCCATGCAGCCCATGCGATCCAGGAACAGCCCTAAATTCCATGTAAGAGACCAGCTAAAACGTCTCTTACACGGAGTGGGTGTGGATATGCTAATCACCTCACTTGCAGCCGAAAGGCATGCAAATGAGGTAGATTAGCGATCCAGGAATCCCAAAGCAGCCCATGTAAGAGCCGTTTTAGATGCAGAAATGTACTCAGTTGACAACTGAGTACATTTCTGCAAAAAACACAATAGAGCCATGTCAGCTCCAAATAAAGGGTGCATATGTGTCAGGCAGCATGCCAATGGCCAAATATGTGGCCATTGGCAAGGTACCCCGATGCAAATATGAGAAATAACTATTTTTTTTGGGTGATCGCTGATGTTTAAATGCAGCCCAGCCCCGCGCAAATGGGCTGCGCTATATAAAACATAAAAATGAAGGTTATAAACCCACAAATGTGGGTTTTATGCGATACATGGATTTACAATGCAGGGACGAGCAGACCAAAAACAACATGGCCACCGTTTAGTGGTTGCTAAGGGGGGAAGCTGAGTCTAAGACATGTAACTAAGCATTAGTAGGCAATCTGATGTAAATGAGTGTTAGGATACTGAATTCCACTGTTATATAGCGTGTGGCTGTGACCTCAGCTTTGTGTGTGTTTACTGTGGTGAGGAAGGCATTCTATGTTGCTCACCTGATTAGCAAAAAGAACAAAAGAGGTTATAACTCCCTGTACTCTTAGGGCTATCTCTGACCCAGTCTAATGGAAAGGACCTCAGTGTAACCCTTGTTGAACAGGTCTACACCTTGTGGTATATAATAAAATCATTTTTCAAACTTTAAATAGGAGAAATAATTTCTAATGCAGTATAAAACTTCCATCATATAGGTGTAACTCCAATGTATTATTCATGTCTACCTCCTTACTCCATCAACAGTGCACACTAACAAACTTTGTGTTTGCTCAAAGCATTTGTTAAATAGATCCACATGTGCAGAGCCAAACTTAAACAAACAGCTTTTTGTTTAAAGGGTTTATCACATTTTCGATTTCATTACTACCCCTTGTAATATATTCAGAATAACCACTTCTCGAATTTTTTTTATATATAGTGGATTCTAAAAAGTATACTTTGTTCTGATGCTGCCATCTTGAACCTTAAAAATTCAGTTGTCTCATTAAGATAATTTACATAATCATTCAATTCCAATAAAGTACCCCCCCAAAGCAAAAAACAATCGTCCTCGAACCTTTTGTAGAATTTAACATTCATATTCATCTCATTTATTCCACTAAGTATCGCCATTTTCCCATTCATATAACACACTGGGCAGGATTCACGAAGGCTTGCACGGAGTCTAAGAGTAGCGTAAGACTCCATGCAGCCCTCGCGATCCAGGAACAGCCCGAAATGTGAGACCAGCTAAAACGTCTCTTACATGGAGTGGGTATGGATATAGCATCACCTCACTTGCAGCCGAAAGGCATGCAAATGAGGTAGATTAGCGATCCAGGAAGCCCAAAGCAGCCTGTGTAAGAGCCATTTTAGCTGCAGAAATGTACTCAGTTGACAACTGAGTACATTTCTGCAAAAAACACAATGGAGCCATGTCAGCTTCAAATAAAGGGTGCATATGTGTCAGGCAGCATGCCAATGGCCAGATATGTGGCCATTGGCAAGGTACCCTGATGCAAATATGAGAAATAAATATTTTTTTTTCGGTGATCGCTGATGTTTAAACGCAGTGCAGCCTCAGCAAAATGGGCTGGCGCTATATAAAACATAAAAATGAAGGTTATAAACCCACAAATGTGGGTTTTATGCAATACATGGATTTACAATGCAGGGACCAGCAGACCAAAAACAACATGGCCACCGTTTAGTGGTTGCTAAGGGGGGAAGCTGAGTCTAAGACATGTAACTAAGCATTAGTAGGCAATCTGATATAAATGAGTGTTAGGATACTGAATTCCACTGTTATATAGCAAATGAGCACATTCTGAGTAGTATAAGAGATACATAAGGGGGAGGAATAGAGTAGGAGATAGGTGACATCACAGGGGGGAATGGCAGAAAGAAATGCAGTTCATTGGAGGTCAGTGTTACATGACAGATGTCAGACACATATCATGGAAAGAGGAGTGCCACAAGATAAGCATGGGAAAGTCATGAAATGGAAGGTGTACACTGTTGTTTACACCAAAGTTTCTTGCTGGGCGTGCATGCGCACGTGTGCACGCCATGAGGGGCGAGTAGGGCAGTGTGCGCCTGTGTAAGGCAGACTGAGCATGTGGGAGCCTGTTGGCAGACGTGTAAGACTGTTTGCGCTGGTGTGCGCACGTTTTAACCAGAATAACAAGATTCTAAACTGTGTAAGCATGTGTGCATGCGTGTAAGCCACTGTGAGCGTGTTTCCGCTGGTATGCACGTTGCTTCCCCCTGAGGAAACAGAAAGGAAACAGGAAGCAACAGAAATAGTAGGAAGCTAGCAGGGAATACTGCTGGTGCTAGCAGGTGAAAACAATTAGAAGCAGGCAATTACACAGGCAGAATAGTAGCCTAGCCAAGCACTTAAAACTCTGCAAATAGCAGTGCAGGATGTTTCTCTCAAGAGACACTGCAAGACAGGAGTAAGCTATTAGATGTGAAAACTGAAAAAGCTGAACTCAGAGCAGAAATGCTAGGGGCTGCCATAGCTGTCATAAGGAGACATAGGCTACTTGCTGAGGGTGGTGACAATGCAAATGGTGCCAGACAACCCACAGTGAGGAGACGGAGAAGAGTGTACAGGCCCAGGGTCACCTACCACGGGTTACATGACCTGGAGATAGTGGAGCGCAATAGAGTGGACAGAGACCTCCTGCAGCAAATTGTCGAGCTGTGCAGGCCACGCCTCACACACAGAACCAACAGAGGGAACCCATCCCAGTGGAAACCAAGGTATGTGTTGGCCTAAGAATACTAGCAACAGGTACCTTCCAGAGACCAACTGGTGATATGATGGGGATATCACAGGCATCAGCCTCCAGGGTACTGCATCAGTTCCTGGATGCCATGTCAGCACATGTCGGTGATCATGTATATTTCCCCAATGCCCGTGAGGTATTGGCCAGCAATATGCATCTCTTCCAGCAAATAGCGGAATACCCTGAGGTAGTGGGTGCAATAGACTGCACGCATATTTATCAAAGCACCAGCCGGTGAGCGGGTAGCCTACATTAACCACAAGGGCTTCCCCTCCATCAACTGCCAGGTCATGTGTGATGCCCAGGGCATAATAATGAATGTGTGTGCTGGCTGCCCTGGGAGCTACCATGATTCCCATATCTGGCATTTGAAGCAGCTGTACTAGACATTTGCCAATGGGGACATTCCACATGGACACCTAGTGGGGGATGCAGGTTATGCACTGGAGCCGTGGCTGATGACACCCATCAGAAACACACACACACCTAAAGAGGAACGCCATAATGAGGCACACGCACAAACACGTAATGTAATAGAGCGTGTGTTGTGGCTGCTCAAGTCACGGTTCCGGTGTCTGGCCACATCTGGTGGAGCCTTGCAGTACTCACCAACTACATGTACCCAAATTGTCATGGTATGTGCTATGCTACATAATATGATCTTGCGAAAACAGCTGCAGCAGGACCAGCATAGGGCCGGGCCAAACAGCCCCCTCACCATTGCCAAGGCCATCACAGGCAGAGCGTGACTCGGAGGAGGAACAACCTGAGCCTGCCCCAGTAGTCAGAAGGAGGCGTGCCCAGTATGCCCTGGCCTTGGCAAAGAGGCAACACATAGCACACACACTGGCTCAGTAGGAACCCTGGGAATGATACCCCTCTCTGACTCACTCATATAATAACAGGGATGCCTAAAATGACATAACCTGCTCTCAAACATGTACAGGGAGTGTAGTATGTGCATCCGACAGAGGCAGCACTGCAGCACAACCTGAGGCATGAATGACATGTGTTAAGCAATGTAACACCATGTAGTATATGCAAACTTGATGACCCTGACTAACATCCTACCCTCACCAAGCATAATGCCACAATATGACGATGAGATGATCAAGTGCAATAATTGGCTGAAGTATTGCTGTTAGTCAAAGGGGATCCAATGTGTGCCAGCCTGGGATGACATGCTGAGCATGACATGATGCTCCACCTGCTAGGGGTGGCATGCACCTATCAGTCCTGGCCATATGGATACTGGCAAAGGCTGCTGTTACCCACAGTGTGCCTTGAATAGGTAAGGCTCAAAACACAAACTCACCTCCATAGGTATCACAAGGGATAAGAACCTAGATGTAATGCCACCCAATGCCAGAAGTCTAAACAGCAAGATGCATGCAGTCTAAACTCCCCCAGTATGGAGATTGTTGATATCTGTCCTGTAACAGAAAACTGGGTCAAGACTCACAACAGCACCCTAACACTACCAGGTTACACCTCATACTGTGCTGTACAGCCTCAAAACATGGAACAAGCTACAAAAGGAGGGTGACTAGCAATAATTGTCAAGGATAACCACACCCCCATGTTGGTACCACAACAAGAAGCAGCATGGACTAGCCATGGTCAAATAACAGTGGCTAAAACTGCCTCCCAGTTTATAGGCTGCTACAGACTACTGTCCTAACACCAGGAACTGCACTTGGCCTATGTTGGAATACATGAATATATCAAGCCCTCCAAACCACATTATATTGGGTGACTGAAAATACCCAAACATAGATTGGGAGAATTATTCTAGCTCCAACACTGTAGGACAAAAGTGCCTAGAATCCATAAACCAAAATGCCCAGGAACAACGTACCACTCCCACAAGAGGGGTAAGCATTCTGGATGTGATAATCAGCAACATGGGTACTGGATGGCAAGATGAGAAGTGTATCCCTCACTGGTAAGACCAGACCATAGAGTAATCACACCGGATATACACATCCTGACCACAGTCCCTGGCCAGAAAACCACAGTGAAAAACATGTGTAAAGCAAAAGTTGCACTCCTCCAAACTGATGTGGAATCCATTAAAGGCCCTGTGCAGGTGCAAGATATGGGCCACACCTCAGAACCTGTTATACAGGCATTCCATGAACACTGCCAGGAATGCATGAATTATGCAATCCCAAATAAAACCAAGACACAATGCCATACACACAGGCATTGGCATGGTGGACTCCAGCCATTACCAAACCATGCAAGAGAATGAGGAAGCTACTACATGATAGAGCAAACATAAAAAGGGAAGGAATCACTGATCAGTAGTATGGCAATAAAATATGTCCACTCATACAATCCACTAAGGCCAGCTACAACAAGTTGAATCTGTGAATCTTGAGGCAATGTTACACCTGCCCCATGTACACAGACAACCCTCACTCTCCCAAGAAATACAAATATATGTGAGAGATGCAACCATTTATCCAAACCAGAGGCTGAGCTCTCTCAACTCAGTACTGTTAAAACTAGACAGGAGGAGAAGGTAACCACACACACCACAAACCCAGTCTCACATAGACCTATCACAACTGCAAACCAAAGACATAAACACAGAAAAACATTCCTGGAGACCCTAATTACAAACACACCACATCAACAGAGGCCTCCAAAGCAGACACCCAAGCAACCACTACCTCCAAACATAGCACATGCAACACATAGTACACAAAGCTGGTGTGCCAAACAGTCATAGGCCAGAAGGAGAAACAACATGCCTGATACAGTTGTAATAGGTGACTCCATAGTCAGACACACTGCTGTCCCGCTCACCAGACTGAACAAGGGAACGTGTACAGTAAGCTGCCTGTAGGCTGCTACAATATGCCACATAACACAAGTACGCAGGTCACCCCAAAGCAAGTAGAAATATGATGCAGTCATTGTCCATGCTGGTGTGAATGACCTGAGATGTACCTCCCCAGACTACATGAAAAGAGACATAGATGAGCTCTCCGATTATGTAGTCCAGGCCGGTATGACACTGACTGTGTGCAGCATCCTACCCTCACCAAGAATGATGCCACAGTACAAACACAGAATGATCAGCTTTAACAAGTGGCACAATTACTGGTGTCATTCCAAGGGGATCCAATGTCTGTCTGCTTGGGATGTCATGTTTGACAAGCCACACTGCTATGCCAGGGATGGCTTGCACCTGTTACCCCTGGGTGTCTGGATATTGGATACGGCTCTTGCCACCTCCATAGAGCCTTTCGTAGGCAAGGCTGAAAAGACTAACCCACCTCCCTAGAAAACATAAGTGGAAAGAAACATAAGGGTAATGCTGCCCAATGCCAGACGTGCAAACCTCAACATGCATGCTCCCGAGGCCCTCCCCAGTATGGAGAACATCGATGTCCGTGCAGTGACAGAAACCTGCAGCAAGGCTCCTGACAGCACACCCGCACTACCAGGTTATACCTCATATCATGCGTTATGGCCGCAAAACCTGGACCAAAACATAAAAGGAGGGGGAGTATCCATATTCAGCACAGACACCCACACGTCCAGGTAACTGACATTGCACAAAGCATCGGAGACCACCCATGTGCAACTAACTGTAGGCAAAACTGCTGTACAGTCTGTAGCATGCTACAGACTACACTCTCACACACAGGAACCCCACTCAGCCATCCTGAAGACACTGGACAGTATGAATGTCTCACCAAATACCAAACAAGGTACTCACAAATTACCACATAGGTGGTAATCCATTATGTATGGAAGGAGTAATCAGGGACCTAGGGACACAAGTGGACAGTAACCTGTCATGTGACACTCACATTGCCAACGTGGCTAGGAAGAATGTCTATATTGGACACCATATCATGAAAGGATTCACATCTACGTCAACAGAGGTCATTGTGCCCTTATACTGTTCTCTTATCAGACCCATAATCTAGTACAATGCCTCATTTGGGATGTACCTTACCCGACACCTGCAGCAGTTAGAAAGACCTCAAAGATACCTCACCAAGAGGATAAAGGGTCTCAAATATTTGTCATATGCTGCCTGGCTGTAGACACCCCAGCTGTATGCAGTCACATACTGCCTATGCAGAGGCGTTGCATGCCTGTTGTACAAGGCCATGTCCAACACAGGAGTAATGGACATGCTCCATCCCAGAAAACCCAATTCCATCAGAGCTGTGAGAGTGAGAGATGTCAACCTCAACACATAATGAAATAGGATGTGCTGGAGGGACAGATACATAACCCAGAGGCTCCCTACACCCTGGAACGGAATCCCACTCCATGTTAGGCAGAGCCCCTTACTGACTCTCTTCAACAGGAATCTTGCCAAGTGGATGGATGATCGTAGATGTACACTGGGGGTCTTCACTGTGTCACATCCAGACAGAGGCACAGTAAAGTAAATCATAAATGGCCATAATATTCACATAGCAAGAGGTGGCGAAAGCCACACACACTCTGGCTAGGCTTAGAAATGCCCTAGGGTGGATAGCCTAGAATGAACCTATGAACCTATGAAGATACAAATTGTACAGGACACTAAGGATAATCACAAGGCTTTCTTAACTGATGGTAGTAACCTTGTTGGGAATTCAAAGATATGCTCTGAATCACTCAAATATTACAAACAACATACCAAACACACACACATATTGCCAACATCCAACCTGACAGGTGCAGTGCAACCCCCCCCCCCCCCCAAAATGCAAAATATCTATCCCAGCAGAGTGCTGGCCCCCTGACATTGCAGATGCTGAGGTAAAAGCCAGCATCTACAAAGCAAAACACACAGCATCAATGGTATGAGATGGTGTCCTGGGCTGAGTCCAACAAGGACTCCAAGAAGAATGGAATGCCAAATAACACTACTGCCCAATGTCAGCCTTACCACAGGATATGTACACAAAGAGCAGTGTACAACAACAGTGGTCCTTCTCCACAAAGGTGTTGCCTGAATGGATATTGCAAACTACCACCCCAGAATGCTGACAAGCTTGGTCTGCAAAGCTATGGAAAGGATCAGCATGTACCTCGGACATAAAGCTATTGGGGACCTACTGACACTGGATCCTACCCAGTGTGGCTTTCTTAAGTGCAGATCCTGCCCCTTAAACATGTTTGACTCATTTGAAACAGTCATTAAGGTCATTGATGAGGGGAATGTGGTCCACACAGCCTAGCTGGACCTTGCAAAAGGCTTCCATACAATACCCCACGTGTTCATTATAGATAAGCTCACCAGCTTAAATATAAACCCCTATGTCAGTAGAGGGGTTGCAAACCAGACCAAGGACAGAACTGTCATGGTCAGAAATGCTGCAGCCATGTTAGACTACAAACCAGATACAACTGGCATCCCACAAGGCTCAGTCCTGAGACCTCCCTTGTTTGGTATATATGTCCCATAGGTACAGGCCAACATGGAAGGACTGTGTCTCAACAAGTTTGCAGAGGACTACAAACTGGCCACCATATCTGACCCTCCAGCTGACACAAGCATCCCACAAAAGGGCCACATAGAAACAGACAACTGGTGCCATAGCCATGTCAGCAAGCTAATTGCAGAAAAGTGTATAGTCAACCCCTTTGGATATACAGTAAGTGCCCACCAATTACCACATAGGTGTTAACCCATTAAGTACTTAAGATGTAATAAGAGACCTGGGGACACAAGTTGATAGATATCTTGCATTGGACAAGCATGTGGCTGTAGTGGTTACAGAAACATACCATATACCAACCTAATCATGAAGGTAGTGAGATCTAGATCAGGGGAGGTCACTGTGGCTCTGCAGTCATCCTTCATCAGCGTCACAATTGACTACAATGGCCCCTGTGGGATGTACCTCAGCAGACACCTCCATCAACTGGAAAGACCCCAAAAGTACCTCACCAAGAGTATCAAAGAGCTTGAACAAATGGCATGTGTTGCCTGATTAAACAAACTGCAGCTCCACACACTGCCATACTGCCCGCCCAGAGGCAAGCTGTGCCTGATGTATAAAGCCATGTCCAAGCTGGAATCAATGAACATGCTGCACCTTGTACAATCTGAATGGCAGTGAGCTATGCACATGAGAGACCTGAACCCCAGCACTGACATACATAGGGCAAGCTGTACTGAATGATCCATAACACAGAAGCCACCCCCACTCTTGAGTAAACTCCCAGTACAGGTTGGCCAGAGAGTCACCCATCGACTCTCCTCAAGAGGAATCTTGATGAGTGGATGGGAGATGGTAGGTTTACCCTGGGTATCACTGTTATGTCACAGGTAGATGGAGGCACAGTATACTAACCATGACATATGTCATGGCAAACTCCAGTTACAATGTGTGTCGAAGGACAAACACACTCTCTGACTAGCATTAGAAATGGCCTAGGACACATCGCTAGTGTTTGCCAATGTCCACCTATGTTGTGGAATACACTACCAATGTTGGACAAGCCTGGTTTAAGTAGTCCATATCTGAACATAATGCAACATGGTCATATGTGCACAACTGGCCCCTAAACAGTCTGTTGTGCTCACTATGAAAATTTAAAGCAGTGATAGGACTAAAGCCCAGGATACTGTCCACCACAGTGAAAGTACTGAACCAGTACACTATATGGTACTACAGTGTTAGGTCAGTATGAAAGGATGTTGACAACTGTATGCAAAGTATCCCATGCAAACCCTGCAGGCACAGTATAATCCCTGTTGTGTTCAGACACGAAGCAGTTGGCCAGTAAGTATACAACATGACACCCAACACACTACCATAAACGTGAGATATTGTTGAAGTTCACACTCATCCACATATGTGGTGGACTGCAGAGTTCAACATATGGAAAGCTCACACTGGGCATGCTCGCACACTTTGATAAATGAGACATATGTCAGACAACATGCCACGGAAAGGCTGAACTGGGCATGCTCACACACTTAGGCCATATCTCATTTTAGCAGTTGGCCACACATATCTGGTATTTGTACGTGTCATTCCAGGAACCAACCACATTACAGCAATCTGCTCAGTGCACACAGTTAAATGACTACAGAGACATAAGTGATATAGTGGATCCCCCTCATATTCAAACATCTTCCACAGATACACAAGTTGTTCATAGAAACAGGGAATGCTATGGCAATAAAGACCTGCAAACAGCCTATCAGCAACAAATATTGTGCATCTGACAATTAAACATATGGGTGTAGAGGTCAATACTAGGCTGTTTGCCCTAGGGAATGAAAGCTTAGCCAGAGTGTGCTTGGTGTCTGCATCCCCAGTACAGTAGGCTACTGTGCCACTGTAAAGTAGGTCACATAAGGCACCATTTGAGGCTAGTGTGCTGTGCCTCCGTCAAGCAGGGACACAGTGGAGATCCCAGGGGTTGAATTTGCTATGCCACATCCATGTTGTTGGTGTGTGCTGGAAGAGGGTTGGTGAGGACCTCTAACAGTAAGTGGGCATCAATAACAGACTGAGGGGAGCCTTATCTGCAGTGTCTGGACAATTTCACTGTCAACACGTTGTTGTGATGATTAAGAGGGATTGAAGTGTTGAGCCAGTACTGTTCAGAGATGTCCTCCCTCTGTGGGCTACTGCTCTGCAATGTATTAGCTCACTCCATCTGTTGGACAGCTCATATATGGCTGGTGTACACCTGACAGCGTGTCCTGTTGTGGAGGAGTCATGGGTATATTTGGGATAGCATGATCAATGCAAACCTTCCACATGCTCATAGAATGCAATTGTCAAGGATTATGCAGAGTGGCCTGTATACTCCCCCAGCATGGGTCCTTTGAAGTCTTCCACCTCAATCTTCACAAGTGCAAAGTCTGCTTTTGATAAATACACTTTGTTTGCAGTGACAACCTTGCCTGGGGGTGGGGATGGGATATGGATGTCCAGGGAAAGGTGGGTATGGTCAGATATCAACAATGGTGGTCTACCTCTGGTGTGGAACAGTGAGTACCCATGTTGCAAATGGTCAGGTGCAATATGTATTCCCCCTTGTGGCTGTGGTGAGTGGTCTTGCCATAGCACATGGACTCACAAATTGTAGTGGGTGTAGGGTAATGTTGTAGAGGCCTGAGTAGTTCCCACACACAATATACCTGTACCTGACGTTAACAACTGGAATGGTGTATGTGAACACCTTCATATCTTGGCACTGTTCCCAGGGAAGCAAAGTGTGTGTCCCAGATGTGAGAGGGGTGGTCTGAACTGGTTGTGTTGTGTGTTACAGGTCCTGTGGTCACGAAGCATGATATAAAACATAACCTGCCAGTGCTGATGTGCATATCTGACCCTGAAGTAGGTGGCTGCAAATGCATATATATGCTATCCCACACCTGACAGGTAGTAATAGATGTACATACCTCTGCATAAATAATGATGTCAGCACCCTATAAATACTGCAGGTGCAGAACAGATGCCCAGTAATTCGGATAGTGCGCTCTGCTAATGCGTCTCCCTCAAGTGTCATAATATAGTTAGGTAGGGATTTGAATCCTGCAAATGCTCAGGGTGTGTGTGTGTGTGTGTGTGGGTGAGCGGGGTTGGTGTGTGTGCAGTTCTGTGTGAGAGAAATGTCCCATTTGGCAACTAGGAGAACACACTACAGGATGCACATTCCCCTTTCTAAACACTGATGATGTCAGCACCCTATAAGTACAGCAGGAGAAGGGAAACCTCCCAGTAATGCAAATAGCGCGCTCCGCTAATGCGTCCGTCTTGAGTGTCATAACATAATTAGGTAGGGGTTTGAATCCTGCAAATGCTCAGTGTGTGTGTGTTTGGGTGAGGGGGGTTAGTGTGTGTGCAATTCTGTGTTTGAGAAATGTCCCTTTTGGCAACTAGGAGAACACACTACAGGATGCATATTCCTCTTTCTAAACACTGATGATGTCAGCACCCTATAAGTACAGCAGGAGAAGGAAAACCTCCAAGTAATGCGAATAGCCTGCTCCGCTAATGCATCTGTCTTGAGTATCATAGCATAGTTAGGTAGGGGTTTGAATCCTGCAAATGGCAAGTTTGGGTGAGGGGGGTTAGTGTGTGTGTAATTCTGTGTGAGGGAAATGTTGCTTTTGGCAACTAGGAGAACACACTACAGGATGCACATTCCTCTTTTTTAAACACTGATGATGTCAGCACGCTATAAGTACAGCAGGAGAAGGAAAACCTTTCAGTAATGCGAATAGCATGCTCTGCTAATGTGTCCATCTTTAGTTTCATAACATAGTTAGGTAAGGGTATGCATCCTGCAAATGGCAAGTGTGTGTGTGGGTGGAAGTAGGGTGTGTGCAATTACATGTGTGAGAGAACTGACCCTTTTGGCAACCAGTACAACACACCAGCTGGTGCATATTCCAATCTCTACACAGAGATGATGTCAGCACCCTACAAGTACAGCAGAAGAGGGCAAAGCTCCCAGTAATGCAAATAGCATGCTCTGCTACTGCGTCTCTCACTACTGTCATAGCACAGTTAGTTATGGCTTTGAATTCAACACATGACACATGTGTTTTGTCACAGAATGCCCATGTGTGTGGGTTGTTCTTCACAATAATGCATGACATAGATTAAACCAGTAATGGCAATGGACACAGATGATGTATGTGTGCCAAATACACATATGTACCTGTGACCTTCAATAGTTCCCATGTCTGACGCCTGCCACATGTGAATACATGGTATTTGCACTGGATAACATTATGACTGTGGTCTTCTGTGCGGTGCTGCATGTGGTATGTGTATATACAGTATGAGTTGTATATGGTATCATCCTAGCAGCGAGGGATACACATCTGGTCTGGGGCATATAGTCTACATGTTGTTGATGAACAGGTGCTGCATGTTTTCACCTGTTGTGGGAGTGGTAACAAGTTGTTCCATAGCAATGCAGTGACTACATGCTAGGAACCTTTCAGCTAGGGTGTTGTAGCTACAGTAATTCATCAGCATTCAGTAATACTTCAGCATTCTTGGTGAGGGTATGATGCCAACCAAGGTCAGGGTCATACCAGCCTGTGCCACATGCTCAGAGAGCCCATCTATGTTCCCTATCATGTAGTCCAGGGAGGTACATCACAGGACAACCATAGTGGCATGGACAATGACTGAGTCATATGTGTCCATGCCTCTAACTGACCTGTATGCTTGTGTTATGTGGTGGACCATAGTGCCCCACGGGCATATCACTGTGACCTTCACCTCGTCCAGCCTGGTGAGCGGGACCTCACTGTACCGGACAATAAAGGTACCTAACACAACTGTAGCAGGTGTGTTGTCTAGCTGTACAGGCTGTGACTGTTTGGCACACAGGATTTGTGCGCTATGTGTTGCACGTGCTGTGTTCCGGCTTAATGTATGCCTGTGTGCCAGCTGCAGAGGTGTGTGCTCCTCAGGCAGGATGCTATTCTGAGGCTCCACCAATGCCCCAGTGTGTTCATGTGTTTGGATTGCTGTCAGTGTAGGTCTACATCAGACTGGTATTGTAGTCACTGTAGTATTTCATGCCACCTGACAGGTTATGCCAGTACTGGGTTCAGCGTGCTTAGTCCCCAGTTTGGCTATGTGGTTGCATCTCATACATGTGTTGTACGTCCATGTGTAGGGGAGAGGGTTGACTGTGTACATGTGGCAGCTGTGACATTGCCACATGCCTCACATATTCCACAACTGTACCATAGATGTGACTGACAAGTGACCTTTGCACATGCTACCATAGTATTGTGATTGCCATGGTGATTAACAGCACATAGGGCCAATGGGAAACAAGGTACAGAAGGTGAGTATGTGAGGGTGTAGTGCCTGTGATTAGTTAGCACTGGCATATATGACTGCACACGTGGTCAAATGCCAGGAAAGTCATATGCAATGTGTCACAGGCAACGTACATGCGAACAGGACAAACAGTGACATTCTGTCAAGTGAGACATGGACATACATATAGTAAGCTATTCAGATGTCACAAGGAGTCCACAGAAGCTCTGTAAATATTCATTGCAGGTGGGATCATTGTTTCAGGGTAACTGCAAGCAAACATGCATGCAAACAAAGCTACAGTAAGCAGGGCTGCATGTAGTCCATTGTACAACAAACAAGCTGTACCACGTCCAGTAGGTCACAGTGCAAATATGCAGGCACTATACACATGTACATGGAAATACACAGGTCAGATGGCCAGGGTCCAGTCTCAGCGCACACAAGTGTACAGACCATGTACCATCAGGATGTACAATAACCGGATGGAAACCCAGGTGCTCATACCTGCAGTAATACAAATGTCAAATAACAGACACTGAGCCTTCACTCAGTGGTTCCATACTTAGTAGGATGTATGCTACCTGTCCTGCCACCACAGTATCCCTGACATTTATGGGGACTCTTCCTCCTGTGAAAGTTAGTTTTGTGTGTTGGGGCTGTCTAGCATGGTATGAGATGTGAGCTTGCAGTGCTAGGGTGCTCCTGTGTGTCCTGTACCAGTCGTGTAGTACTGCACACATATCAACATCCTCAAACATCCGTATTGCAGAGTCCAGTGTGGGCAACATGCCACTTGCAGTTTACATGTCCATCATTGCATATCAATACTTTCATTACCTTATCCCCTGTGCTACCTATGTATGTAGCCTTCTGTTGACATCCTTACCACCAGTATGCCAACATGTGCAGATGATACACTATGGTACTTACCATGGGTGTAGACAACAGTACAAGACAATCATACCCTTACTGCATCAGGCATTCTGGGATATACCCACAATTATAACAGCACACAGTACTGTTAACAACATGATACTATTACTACACGTCTATGTAGTCACCCTGTGCATTAGCACCATGTTAACCTGTACCTGCACTGATGTTACAGATTGCAAGAGGTGGCACAGTTTCATCATATGCACATGGTGTGAACTTGGTATGCCTGAGTCTGCCACTGATACCACCAATTGACATGTATGTGTATATGTGTTGGTGAGGGACAGCAGTACAAGGTGGGGCAATGTTGATGCAGTGTGTGCATGTATGCGGTAACCCTAGGTGTTGTCAATTCGTATCTGTGTATGGATGCACACAGTTCCACCTCATGGCTGCCATATACTGGTGTTTGTGGACAGCCACAGACTGTACCTGCCAGGTCATACAGATCAGTGTCTCTGGCCACGGACACGGTACCTGTGCCTTGCAGGGGTGCTACGGACCGTATCCAGTACCAGTCCAGACTGGGTACTGTCATCAGAAGCAGGTGCTCGTTGACTGGACACAGATCCCTGTCGGGCCTGTCCAGAGCCACGTGCATGTGGTCTCCTGGGGCGGTCTGATGACAGCACAGACCCAGCATTGCTGGGGCTGCTGCTGGCACTATGGGGGCGGCCGCGGCCCTGTTGTCATCCGCAACGACTGCCAGCTACTGCTGTTGCTGGCATACGCCCACATCGATGCCTCAACCGTCCACCATTGCCCTGTCTCATGGACATGTAGTTGTGGAACCGATCTAATATGTCCCCACAACGTCTGTCTATGACATCGGGGAAATTACAGATGGCAACAGCAATGTCACGCATACTGTCAGTCATGGCTGTGCGACATGCTGTCAGCTCCCTCAGACCCTGTCTGGTGTACCATTCCATTCGTGACTGTGCCTGCATGACAGCCCGAAACATAGCTGAGGTTGTAAGACCTCTGTGGGCATGTCTGACAGGGGCAGTACGCCCACGGATGCTCCCACGAGAACCCCGGGACATCTGTCTGTGTGGTACCATCTCAGGGCCATGCCCATGGCTGCTGTGTGGGGAAGCATGTGCCACAGATACCACATTACCCTGGTCAATGCCCACTGTATCCTGTCCATCACCTAGGGACATTGGTGACAAAGGGTGTATTGGCAGGATGACTGTGCATTGATTGATGGGATTGACAGCTGTGTACTGTCAATTGGCTGACCAATGACGGACCCTGGCATACCTTCCTGTGCCATTACACAGATGTCATCATTATCAGTACCCGTGGCACCTGATTCAGGTTCCCTGCTGCATGACACCAGAGCAGCACCAGAACCTGTGGGAGGGAAACAGGAAACACAGTTTACAATGTCTACACAATGTTACCAGTGATGCACACATGCACAGGTGCACACATGCACACATGCACACATGCACACATGCACACATGCACAGGTGCACACATGCACACATGCACACATGCACACATGCACACATGCACAGGTGCACACATGCACACATGCACAACTGCACACATGCACACATGCACACATGCACAGGTGCACACATGCACAGGTGCACACATGCACACAGTTGCACACTTGCACACAGTTGCACACAGTTGCAGACTTGCACACAGTTGCACACTTGCACACTACTCAGTATGCGAGATATCAAGACACAGACACACCTGCATGCATACACAGAGCACTACTAAGTGAGCCTAATATTACTATTACTATCAAGACTATTAAAGGTATTGTTAATACACACTCACCAGCATGGATAGGCTGCATTGCTGTTACACTGGAGGCACCTGCAGAAGTGAGGAAATTAATGTCAGTGGGCACAACTGTGCCATTGTTACTGAGTATGATACAGGTCAGTAGTACAACAGTTGCCTTTCACAGGTCAGCTGCTGATATTGAGAATATCACACTTGCACATTAAATACTATGATGACAGCTACAAACCAAGGACACACCTCAGACATGCATTAACTACCAGTGTACACAACAGTCAACTATACATATGGCATATTACCTGCACCGTAGTCTTGCTGCTGTGTGGCTCCAGCCTCCATCATAATGCAGGTCTGCTGCTGTTGTTGTTGTTGGTGGGCTGGAGCCACAACGCATGAGTAGTCCCTCCAGTCTGGTGAGTGGCGGATGTAGCCACCCACCACCTGTGGCAACCTGTTGCCTGTGGATATCCGACGCACGCTGATGGACATTTCTGATTAAATCACTGCAGTGATGTCGTACCTGCTCATATGTCCTATTATGCGTGCCTATGTCATTTACCCGATGGACCAAGTCTTGCCACAGTGCAGCCCTCTCCTGCTGATTCTGGCTGGTGCGGGAAAAGAGTATTGCATAATCCCACACCAGGCTCTGGTGTATTTCCTCATCCTCAGCTGCAGAGTACGCTGGATTGCGCTGGTGAGCCATGGTCCTGAAAAAGGAAATAACATATCAGCAAAATATGTCAGCAGAATTTGGCACACATACTACACATGCTACTCGACTGTTGTGATACAACATATCTCACATATATAGCATATGTCTGTCTATTGGTGGATACACATGTAAATGGCCAGGAATCAGTGCTCAGCCAACAACTGTGCAACAGTACCTGGCACACTCCATATGACATACTACCAAACCCCAGCAGTCAGAACACTGATTCAGGTCCAAAGCACCTCCTCACTCTGGGGGTTGGTATCGAGGTACTGTATGGGGTACATCATCAACTACTGTGAGCTGACCACAAACTAATTGCCCTGGATATACATATCCCACCTCCACCACCAGCACAAATGACTACAGTGAATAACATTTCAAATGCAAACTTTACACTTCGTAACACTGACATGGTATCCTTTAATCCCACTGGGCCAGTGGAAGACACAACCCACAATGCTGACCCCTTCACAAATGATTTCTACGGACATCTCCGAGAATGCATGGATCATGCAATCCCATATAAGACCAAGACACTCTCCACAAAGGGAAAGCATCCTGTCTGGTGGACCCCAGCCATAGACAGATTGTATAACAAAAGATGGAAGCTACTGCAAGACAGAGCATAATTCCATAAAGGAAAGGCATGTCTGATCAGCACTAGTAAGGTGCTATTTTCTCTCATACAAACATCCATGGGCAACTTTGAGAGGGAAATCAACGGGGACACTACAGATAACCACAATACCTTCTTCAGTTATGTTAGCAACCTGGTCAGAAACCCTCCAATATGCTCATAGTTAGTACACAACAACAAATAATTCACTGAACCCACAGATATTGGCAACATTGTGGCAGACAGGTTCAGTGCAAGTTTCCCCCCCTCCCTCTCCCCCAAACTAAGACATAGTTATCCCAGCTGACTGTAACCTCCCTGTCATCACAGATGTCCAGGTGAGAGCCGCCCTCAAAAAAGCAGAAAACGCAGCATCAATGGGACCTGATGGTATCCCCGGTTGCATGCTACATGAACTCCAAGAGGAGCTAAACACACATATAGAAGTGCTATGTAACACTAGCCTGACTACAGGATATGTACCTGTACACTGGCATACAGCAGCAGTGGTTCCACTCCACGAAGGAGGCACCTCTACATACCAATACAATACAACACAATACAATACAATACAATACAATACAATACAATACAATACAATATGCTATTGCCCCTGGGACTACAGCAGCATACTGTTCTGCTACCCTGACCATTCTGGCACATGTGATGTGATGGTACCTGCTCCTGTCAAACAGTTACAAAGGGTGACTCATATGGCATATTACCTATCTGACTAACATTCAGCAGGGGTATGTGTGACGTACTCATGGGGAGTCTTGCTTCTTAATGCTGTGTGGTTTATTGCAGGGTATGTCTTATCTGTGGGTAGGAACCTGTACCTCCGCCATGTGCTCTCTACTGCAGTGTCACGGATGACACACAGCAGTCATTTAGGTTGTGGATGGTGTGAGGTGTTACTATGGTTGTTGGACATCTGTCATGGGTGTGACTTAAGTATGTAAATCCAGGAGTGGTAACCTCTATGTGGGTAGTATGTGTGTACTCTGTGGTGTTGTCAGTCACTGTGCATTGGTAATGTGTTTGAGTGCATTGTCACAGTGTTGTACATGTCACTGTGTCCTTCTCCATATCTGTAGCTGTCATGTGAGGTGCATACCGTGTCAGCCATTGTGTGGTGTGGAGGGGTACACTGACTTACATGTCCATAGCTGACACACCATGTCTGCTGGCACATACCATGTGCAGGTATTCCAGGAATAGTGTGCCACTGTGACTATCATTGGGGGACTATTGTACACATTTATGACCCTGTTCACCCCTGACACATGCAGTGGTGGGCAGCCAATCACATATCTGGTGGTTACTGGTGTAGGTGATTTGAAATGGGTATGGTACTCCAGTTTTGACACTGGTGTTCACTCCATGCCTTTGTCACCAGGCACCTGTTGCAATACATCTGTACACATGTGCCTCACTCAGAATATATATACATCTCTCTCTCTCTCTATATATATATATATATATATATATATATATATATATATATATATATATATATATATATATATATATATATATATATATATATATATGTCTGTATACATATACACATATATATATCGATGTACATATATTGCTATAGATATGGAGAGGGGGTGACAGAGGGGTGAGAGTGACAGAGGGGTGGGACAGGGGAGTGTGAGATCGTCATATACAGTCATAGCTGTAGATAGTCAGATCTGTCTGTCTATGTATATGTATCTACATATATCTATATCTGTATGTGTGTATTACATATATATGTTTCTACATATTCTATCTATCTACATCTGTCTATGTATTCCTACATCCTCTCTATGTATGTATACATATATGCATATTATATATATATATATATATATATATATATATGTATATATATATATATATATATATATATATACATACATACATATATTGACATACATACGTATCCATATGATAGATAGGTATATCAACATGTTTGTTTACAAAACTGTATACACACACTAACATACTGCTAAACATACATAACTGTGAAACCTACTTTGTACATTGCACTACAACCTACATTCAACCTACATTGATATGTGCACATAGATGCCCTCACATACATATGTATGTACAGCCTTCACTGATAGTTGCTGTATGTCCCCTGCCCTATGCACATCTTCATATACATATGGATACAGACCAATGACACAGTATGTAGACTTTTAAAGTATTACTTTACATTACCTGTGTTTGTCACAGCTGCTTGCGTTGCCATTTGGTTTGGTGTCCTGCTGCTCCTGTTGGCAGTTGTCAGCTTTCGAGTGGGTTTTGATGACTGGTTTTGGTTGTGTATGTTTTTATTTCTCTCTCTCTCTCTCTCTCTCTCTCTGTCTCTCCCTACCTCCACAGGGTGCAATGAAAGTATTGCATGTGTGGACTGGGAGTACAGCATGCTTTTGTAGGTATCTGCATATGTCCATGTGATGGCCTCTGCACCGATTGTTAGCCAGCATTTGCTAATTGCATGCAGCCAGTTGTGTACTGATTGCAGTTCTCACTGTGATTCCAGGGCAGTGCTATAAAAAGGTATGTGAGATAGGCGTAGCCCTTTCAGAGTTTAAGGGCAGGGACCATGCTGATATGCTGTGGACACTGTTCTGTGAGTGTAAAGGTTAGTATCTCTCTCATATTTCTGGCTGTGTTGTAGATTAACATTTCTCCATTCATTTCTCCAGTTTCCTGTACTAAGTGTGTATGTACACTGACACCTAAGACTACTACTACTGTTAATGTGGGTGTGTGTGCTTTCCTGTGGGACATGTGGTGTAACTGGTATATAGCAGTGGCTCTTGCACTTTGCTGCTATGGCTTCAATATTTGCCCTTTACATTCACTACTTGTATGCCTGCTAGGTGTCTTGACTGTAGTGTGTTGCTGTGGCTTTCCTAATTTCCATGTACATTCACACCTTGCAATGCTTGCTATATCTGCTAGGGTGTTACTGCATGCAGTGTGGTGTGGCCATGGTGTGGGCCTTGACATCTATTAGGGTATTTGAGTATGCTGCTGAGCAGGCCCCAAAGACTCTCAGGTGCATCTTTTATCTGCCTCATGGAATGGTACATATCAGTGGGGTACACTCATTAAATTGTCTGGGATTCTGCAGTTGTGACTGTGGGATAGCATGAGCATATGTATTACTACACTATTTCTGCCAAGCAAGTGGTGCATACTTTCAGTACTTCATAGTTACCATTGCATGTGTTGTAACACCTTTCTGCCTACTGTTTGTACATTTCACAGGGAGTCTGTGGGGCATCCCTGTAACTCAGTCACTGTTGCTATGTCTAGGCTCTTAACTATTCAAATATGGCAGTGTCAGACCTCTCAAGTGTACAGATATTTGCAGGTTGTCCACATTTTTGCCTCATATTTTGGTCAATATCTCATAAACAGCTTTTTCTGGCAAATCACTGTGGGCTCAAGTCAGACTATAGTGACAAACATTTCAGTTTCAGACTTCATACCCTTCCAAACATCCAACAAAATGCAGAACCTGTTACTCTCTCAACTGTCTAAGTTTGTTGTAGCATTATTTGGAATGTGTCCCTGTTTTTGGCCCTTTGCTCCACATATTTTATTACTTAGTCTAGATGTGTTCCTGTAAGAGGTTGTGGGGTATGGGTAGTGATTATCCTGCTGTGAGTATGTGTGTGGCTTGCAAGGTGCTACAGTGACATTATTACCTACAAGCTACCAACTAGCATGGCTGTTTCTGTTCACACACTACTATTCTAGAAATCCACTACATTTGACAGTAAATATACATGACATGCTTTGTGTACTACACATCCTATATTCCCTTTACAATCATTCCTACTATTACATGATATATTTATTGTAGCACAATGCTCTTATACAACAGTCATGGCTTAGTGGTAAGTCCTGCAGACTACTCTTTCCAAGGTCCTGGGTTCGGGACTGACAGTGGGATTTTATTTTGCTTTTGAGCAGACTACAGGACTTGTCATTCAGAGTGACTAAGGCACTTTTAAGCAGTTGTAACCGGGTTAGCGCTAGTTTGCGCGGAGCTCACGCATGCGCACTGGCGTTCAGCTCCGCGCACACCCGCTTACAACTGCTTAAAAGTGCTTACTCTTGTGCACACCCGCGCTATTTTCTTTGAAAGAAATGAAAATGGGGAGACAGGAAAGTGGTGAAAAAGGGGTCACAAAGAGGGTAAGACAGTAGGGAAACAAGCTTGGGTTTTGCAGGAGGGATGTAGGTAAGGCCCATAGCTGCCCATTTCTTCATCTGCAACAGCTGTGCATATGTTTGTAATCTGGTGTGACATTTGAAACCTTCCACCCCTAAGAGAGGTGTGAGGACAACAATAATACTTGTTGTACAGCCAATTGTAATTGACAGTTTCCATGTCCAGCAGACATGTGTGCGAAATGGGCAGCTATGTATGGGGCGCAATTTTTTTATGGGTACAGAGTGCCCCTTTTTTTTTTTTTTCAGGTGAGAGTGGTATGTCAGGTATAGGAAGTTGGTATAGCTGGGGAGGTAGGTTGGGTAGGTTAACAGACAAGACAAACAAGACGCATACAGGGGCGGTGTATGACACATGGGGGGGTTACACAATTGACGGGGATGGATGTTTGGATATCTAGAGCCCATGAGCCCACAGATGGCAACAGTGGAACTGATATCCCCACCCATGGGCAGTTGCCACTGTGCCTTCACGGACCAGGACGGGGCTGTGCTGGGGGCTGTGTAGGCTGGGCAGCAGGCACGCCCATTAGTTGTGCCACCTGTGCCTCAAGCTGGTGTAGGGGCCCAAAAACAGCTTCCCGGATCTCCCTACGCACCACAGTCCGGACACTACGGAGGGTGAGTGGTTGTTCTCCTCCAGCCACACTTGCAGAGGGGGGACGAGCCCCATCCCCTGCAGTGCTTCCACCCACAGGTGGCACAGGGCCACCGGAGGAGGGTCCGGCCTGGTCACTACTGCCAGTTGCACTCACCAGCTGAGGAGGGAGAGGTGGGTCCGCTGGAACCCGCCTTCCCTGTCGTCCTATGTTTTGCATTATGTCATGACAGTTTGGGTTAGTAACGTACAATACCATTCACAATTAGTTGTAACAGCATGCATTAGTATTCCCATTAAACAAACACCCAGATATTCAAACCATTGAACAGCAAGCATAACACATGCATATTTTGAACAGCAATACACAGTCCAACAACATGCAGGGTTGATTGATGGCAACAGGCCATCAGGTTTGGATGTATGAACAGGGCAGATGCATCAACGCACATGCAAATATGTATGAACCAACAGGACAAATGTCCAGGGTGTTAATTGTGATTGCACATACCAATTTCACGTGGAATGGATTATATGTGGTTATAGGGTAGGGTGAAGAAAATTTAATTAACAACTTCAAATACCAATACATATGCTGTACATTTCTAATAGCTGCAGATATATACACACTACAGTTCTGCCTACAGTTTCCTATGTGATAACTACTTCAAGTTGGTGATAGGAATGTTACTGCTACATCAATATACATTTTCATTTTATTCATACACATTCATATCTGGCTCTGTTCAGCTACATCATCCTGCTACATTTGCTTTATATAGCTATAGACAACTGTGGATGTTTGGTATTTCAGACAACCATACTATCTGCATATTGCAGACTGAGAGCAACATATCCAGATTTTGGGATACACATTCCAGCTGCGGTAACATTTTCAAGTCATTTTACTGTTTGGTTCTGCTTGTCACATTCATTTCATTCTGTACTGACTGCAGTATACTTTATTCAGGAGTTATTACTACTTTATTGGTGGATTCATAACTCTTTCTCACACTCTCTCACTTGTTTTATTTTTACAATTCAGGATGGTACTTAATTCTAGGCTTTATTGACATGTTTTACCTGTAGTTATAACAATCCTTTCCAACAGTCTCACTTCTTTCGTGTTTCTGTATTTCAACAGGGATATATTTCACACATGTGTTTTACTCAGCTTCTGCAGCTGTACTTTTCAGCCTGCTGCAGGTTATGTACTATTATATTACAGGTGGGACATCTTTATTTCAGACTTTATTTCAGACTTGTTTCATTTTTCTGTTTGGATTACAGACTGCATCGCACTTTTGTAATCAAGCAATACTTGCAAACCCTCTTACACTGTTACTTGCACATTGTATTACTTAATGACTACACTGCACTCTTTTGCTAACTGTCATACTTATATATTTATTTACAGTTACAGGGAGAGGATTACTGACCTGCCTGGTGGCGCAACCATGCCAGCCTATCACCATAGGCTCTACGGTTCGCAGAACGGACACCTGCAGCTGTAATATAAATAAAGTAATATTGGAATACACATCTCCATAATATCAGCTAGGTTAATTTCTTACATAAATAATTAGATGTAACTTACTCAGTAGTGGGGCGTTGGGCATTTGCCGGGCCTCCTGGATCCAACGGTTCAGTTGGTCCTGCTTCCATCTCTTCAGGTCCGCATGGTGGTGACGGACCTGCTCACCAGTCCTTGGTATCCCTGTGGCACTGGTGAGATCATGAGCCAACCGGTCCCATGCCTCAGCCCTATATGCTCCCCACAGGACCTGGCCCTGCATGAGTTGGGTCTCATGATTGTGGACAAGGAGCCAAACCATATATTTGGACTCCTCAACGCCCCACCTCTGTGCTCGAAAGCAACTACCCTCACCTACACCTGACATTCTGGCTGCAAGTTGGTTCTACAATCGGTTATGCTGTGTATTCCTGCCTATGGGGCTTATATATGCCGTTTTTCCTGCACTTATCTGTGATTGGCCAATTTGGAATTGTATCAGCTTCACAAAACCTGCCTTGTCATGCTCCTCTTTCTATTCATTCCTATATATATGCTATTACTGCATTTCTAAGTGCAACTGTCATGGCTTAGTGGTTCAGTACCTTGACTATGGTGCATGGTATCCTGGGTTCGAACCTGGCCACTGCTTTTTATATTTTATGACTATCTACACAGGCTAGGAGGTGTGTCAGTGTAAAGGCAGTTTTGTTACAGCTTGCTCAACGTTGCCCGTCGGTTAGCTTGTTGGCGCGGCGCGCAGCTCCGCGCAAACGGGTTACGCTGGTTTACGCGTCATTTGGCTGTCAGCACGCATATTACGCTCAGCTCAGCTGCAGGCACACAGTTTCAGCGTGTTAAAATGGTGCTCAACCCCGGGCACTCATTTTACACCTTTTAAACCACTGCTCACCTACGGGTAGATGTACTCAACTTGTTAGACTGTAGCTCAGCTATAGGCACATCTGACATTTTTTATTTTTTTATTATCTCAC
Organism: Protopterus annectens; assembly: GCF_019279795.1. NCBI lineage: Eukaryota > Metazoa > Chordata > Ceratodontiformes > Protopteridae > Protopterus > Protopterus annectens. Next base: position 1,523,153,797 of record NC_056737.1, on the reverse strand, counting down.
ATTTCTTCAAAACATATGGCCCATTTCATTACATTTTACATAAAATCTAATTTTATATGTGTACATATATGTCAGGGACTTGTTTTGTGCTTATTTCACTAAAAAAAAAATTGATGTTGTGGGGGCTCGAACCATGACTGCCTACTCTTCAGCCGATGTCTCTACCGCTACACTATTGCTTCTTAGCTTACTTTGCATATTTAGTTCTTATATGCTTTTCCACTGACTGCTAACTGTGGCTAAGCTACGGGCATGCCCGCGCAAACGAGCGCACTCACGGGCAAACATCTTTACAATTTAAAAAAAAAATTATAAGATGTTCATTTCTACATTTTATGTTCGTAGTCTGTGGGGGCATGTGTTGTGTTGTGTTTATTCACATTTACACGGGCTCTGTCATGGGGGTTTACTTTCGGGACTTTTACTCTTCTGGGGGCATGTCCGTTTGCAGGGCTCGGCCTACGAACATGCCCCCTACTGTCTTCCACGGACCGTGTAAACCTTAGGTGTGATTCAGCATGCCCTCATGCATATGCATGACATGCTGACATCACACCGTTTAACTGCAGCCTCCGTGTAAGCCTTGTAACTCTTACATGGAGGCTTCGTGAATAGTGCCCTATGTTAGCATAAGTGTTAGCTATGGGGGTACCCATTGCTATGCCTGTGAGCTGTAAGTATGGCTCATCATCAAAAATAAAAATGTTGTTCAATAACACCATTTCGAGCAGGGCACAGACATTTTCAGTTTCCCTAGCACTCATTTTAACTTCATTTATTAGGAAATCATGAATTGCATTTACACTATATTCATTGGGTATAACTGTGAATAATGAAGTTATATCCAAAGATACCAGTACATAACTCTGCTTATTATTATTCACACGCCGATTATGTAATTCTTGCAAAAAACTATTAGTATCTTTTAACACTGTAGAACATCTATTCAGGTACACACCTAGAATTGTCTGTAGATACTTTGAGATGGGTTGTGTAATCCAACCACCCCTTGAAACAATTGGTCTAAGTGGTGGATTCATCAGATCTTTATGAATCTTGGGGATACCCTAAATCTGCGGTATTCTAGGGCAGGGTACACTCAAATAATTAAATAAATCAATATCTATATCGTTATTAAGTTGTAATTCATAAATTGACATATTTATATTTTCTATATGCTTTTTAACTTCATTATAAGAAAAAATATAGACACATCACTGAAAAAATCTTTAAAATTCAACATATACCATACCCTGTCCATTAAAACTAGTGCTCCCCCTTTATCTGCCTGTTTTATGACAATTCCATCATTCTTTTGCAATTCTTTCATAGCCATATATTCAGAGTGTGTTAAATTATACACTCCTTTTTTACATCTCTTCTTATAAAATGCTCTTAATTCACTTTCAACAATATTCGAGAAAGCAGACAATATCGGACATAATATTGGTGAAAATACACTCAATTTCCTACATTTAGGCATTATTGAACCATTATCTTTAAAGATTAGCTTCAAGCTAACCTTTCTAATGAAAAGTTTCAAATCTGTTACTGCTTGCACAATATCGTCAGTAGTATTTGTGATAAACTTCAATCCCTTACTCAAAATGTTTAATTGAGACTTAGTAAGTATTAAATTTGAAAGATTCACAGTACCTTTATTCATTTGTGCATGCACCGTATCACCTTGCCGTGTATAGCCGAGCTGCCGCTCTTCATCTTGAACCCTATATTTAACAGCTGGGCTTACCATTACAGTACCTCCATTCACTTGTGCGTGTATTTTATCGCCTTGCTTTGTACTAATGGACTGCCACTCTTCCTTTTGATCCTTGTGCCTAACTGTTGTGCTTTGCCGTTGCAAGGACGCACCCCTTGCTGTAGTTTGTGTGGAGATTTTTTCTGGTTGTTTTAGTTGAAAGGGAGAAAAAGAAGTTATCTCCCTCTGTGTGTTTTTCTCTTTAACACTCTCTTTCACATTACTCAAACCGCTAGGCACCATCAATTCCTTCACCTTGGGACGCACTACGTTATCAGCCGTGACATCACCATCATGAGGTATAGGAGTTAGCGCCTCATTTACTCCACTCCTAGTAAATGGAATTTTCCGTTGATCGGACGATTCCACTAACAGGGGCGGGTTAATTTGTTTTTGAGATTTTGGATTAGCTGAAGAATCCGTAGGCAACTGCTGCACATCAAAAGTATCAAGTTCATCAAGGGAATTAGCCGCTTTATTCTTCACTTCTACTCTTTTTTCTTTATAGCCTACAGAATAATTGTCATTTCTTGGCCACGAGAAGATGTGACCGTTTTTAAAGTCATTAACATCCCTCTGAACTTTATTTTTCTTTTTTTGTTGTAGTCTCATATCAAATGCATAAAGCCGATCTAAAACAGTCTGATATAGATCGGACAGATCTACAAAGCATGACATACCAGTTATTTCATTTTCCAGTGCTTCTATTTCTTCTATCAATTTACATTCTATAGGCTCAAAGAAACTGTTCATAAGATGCATGTAATCCACACTAAGCTTGAGACTTAACTGCTGCCACTGCATTAGGAGATCATTATATGTATTAGCATATGAGGACATCTTTAAAATTCTTAGCCCTTGCGGAACAACACCCAACTCCAAATAAGCCTGGAAGCTCAACCATTGCCATTGGAGTTGTTTGTAAAACTGCACTTTTCTCTCAAGAGTAGATAATTTCTGCTTAAAGTCTTCCACCTCCTGGCCAATGGTTACCTGGGGGGGGGTTCACAGAAAATGCTATTTTTAATAATGGATTATCCTGTTGTTGGAGCAACTTCCTCACCGAACTCTTCGGAACTTTTGGTTCAGTTTCCATAATGGTTAACACACTCGTAGCTGGCTGGCTGAAACTCTCCTCCTTCCACTTGGGGTGAACAGTATTCACCAAACACTAACATGAACTGAATCAAACACAGGTGATACTATATCAGGATATAAAACTCTATAGAGAACAAACACTTGACACACCAAATACTTTAATGCAAAACTTTCGGGTCTACACCCTTCATCAGTACATAATAAAATCATTCTTTTCAAACTTTAAATAGGAGAAATAATTAATCACATGATACAGCCAGCCTAGTTACCTATCTATCAATTACAATTTAAAAAAACAGACAATAAAATACAGTATAAAACTTCCATACACATAACCTAAAATCCAACTATGCTCAAAATTACAAGTAACATTAATAGATGCATATAACCCTTGATACAAACAGGACCTACTGGAGAGACAGATACATCTCTCAGAGGTTGCCACTCCTCTGGAATAGACTTCCAATCCATATCAAGCAGAGCACCTCCATGACCCTGTTTAAGCACAACCTGGATGACTGGATGAGAAACCGTAAACGTCTGCAGGGGATTGCCCCATATTTTCTCCTGGACATGAGTAGTCCTTGCTAGAAAAACCTTGGGCATAGACGATATCTCTCATCTAGTATTATATTGGGATTTAATGGCTGGGCTTGTAAAGACCCTTGGATCAATAGCCTAGTAACATCCTATGAACCCAAGTGCAATTCCCTATATTTTCATGTTGGATGAAAGGTAACTCCCATTTGTGTGGTCAAATGCTCATTATGAAGCTCTTGGGCCTAAATACACTTACCACAATCCAGTGTACACTGCACAGATATTTTTATTTGATGAAACAGTTACTTGTAGTACCTTATTACAACTGATTAGCTAAAACCATGCATCAAAACAAGCAAGCAAGCAGACAAAGAAATAAACAAATATTGTCAGTGTATCTTTTAGCAATATTCTGTATTACAAAGAGTACACAAAAAGACTGCTTTTCTCTGAAATTTTTGTGTGTGCTCTTTGAAACTAACATTATATCTGATGGCAGTCTGAGAAGTATTGTGATTTTTTGCCCTGTGCAATTGGCTCAAACCTGTGATCATGTTCTGTGCCTTTGATTTCCTAGGAAAGCAAAGTATGTTTAAGGAAAAAAAGTGTTGAGCCTGCATATTCAAAACAGTTTGCTGCCGTGTCTAGGTCGCATGCTGAGCAAAAGGCACTTTTGTAATTTGGTCTTATGAAAATAGCTTTCACATTAGCAGATGGTGAAAGAGGATACTGTACTTAACATATTCTTTGAGCTTTCTTTTCATATAGATTTTCTGCTCATTTCCACATTGTTAGACTTACCCCAAAACCATTGAACTTGAAGGATTTGTTACAGTGCCACTATTTAAGCACTCAGAACTTGCTACAGTGCTCCTAGTTAGAGAACTTCTGTGTCAGTAACAGTCACTAGCACATGTTTTTTATAAATTTCTCACTCAAAAGTAAAAGCTCACAGTAAAACCAAAACCTTTGATACTTGGATAAATTATTTAGTGGTTGCACTGAGAAAGTACAACTTGATTATTATGTCAAAGCTCATCATAGTTACATTCAGAAAAATGCTGTATTACTATGAAAAATATGCGTTGCATAAAAGGGTTTTTGCTTTTAATCCCATTTATTTATATGAAACTTCTTTATTAGTACATTAGAAAAACTTAGAGCACATCTGTTTATATTAAAGAAACACATAACACTTTTGAAACTAGCTGGAGAATATGAAAAAAAACATTAACAGGATAAAGGATTTATCTGCTGCTATGAAGTGAGTTCCGACAGTATAACAAGAAAGTTATGGATTACAAACATATTTACTACAGACCTTATTTTATGTTCAGATATTTTAAATAAATATAGTGCTGTGTAGACAGAAATGTGTTCAGTCTGTTCGGTGTACATTATTGAAACAATATTTGCACTACATGGACATTTTTGCTTAGAAAATGTGGCTCTAGTTTAGTTTAAGGATTTTCATTTATCTCATTTTCATTAAGGGATTCTGGTTACTGTCAGCAAAGGACTCCAAATGGAAAATTTAATGAAAATGAGAACGTCCATTTTATTCATGTGTGTGTGTGTGTGTGTGTACCAGTATAGGAACAACAATGGGCCATTGTCTTTGCATTTCCTAAATAATACCATATCTGATGATGACAGAATAAAACAGAGTATGTGGCAATATAATGTGGCTACCTGTTAATTATATATATTAATTAATTACTAATGAGACAACAAATTGAAGAAAATAGTATATTTGGTTTATGTTCTGCTTTATATAGTGGAAGAATACCATTTTGAAAACAAGTTTAGAAAATGCTGTATTATTAAACAGAAAGGAAAGTGTTTGGTAGATAAATCCCTTAACTGTCTAGAGCTACTTAATCTATTAACCTGCACTCACGTTACAACTTTCACAACATCATCTACAGTACAGATAGATGCTCTGCAGCCAGTCAGTTATAAAACTGGTACTTAACCCCACAGAGAACTGGATTAACTGAACCATCACTTACTGCTTACTCAAAAGTCTAAAAAACATACGATGCATACAGAGTAATGACACAGAATGGCAGTGTAATAATAAATATAAATGCATATTAAAGAAAAAAACAGAAAATATCAAGTCTTATAAGTAATATAAGTGTCTGGTATCTAAATAATTAAAATGCAAACAAACTACAATATTGTAAGTAATACTTATTGATGAGTTACATAAGCAGGAAAATAATACAGTACCACAGCAACAGGCATAATATATACTTAGTATAAACACTGCAAATAATACAGTACCACAGCATCAGGCATAATATTTACTTAGTATAAACACTGCAAATAATACAGTTTCACAGCATCAGTCATAATATTTACTTAGTATAAACACTGGAAATAATGCAGTATCACAGCATCAGACATAATATTTACTTAGTATAAACACTGCAAATAATACAGTATCACAGCATCAGACATAATATGTACTTAGTATAAACACTGCAAATAATGCAGTTTCACAGCATCAGACATAATATTTACTTAGTATAAACACTGCAAATAATACAGTTTCACAGCATCAGACATAATATTTACTTAGTATAAACACTGGAAATAATACAGTTTCACAGCATCAGACATAATTTTTACTTAGTATAAACACTGGAAATAATACAGTATCACAGCATCAGACATAATATTTACTTAGTATAAACACTGCTAATAATACAGTATCACAGCATCAGACATAATGTTTACTTAGTATAAACACTGCAAATAATACAGTATCACAGCATCAGACATAATATTTACTTAGTATAAACACTGCAACATATTATTATGGTTCAGAAGTCAACAGCAAGCAGTACAAGGTACATAAAATCCAGCAACTAAGTGTGTCCAGAATATGCAGAAAAGGTAAAGCAGAGAGCCCAAATAGAAATAGGCTTAATGATGTAGGATTAAGTAAAATACCACATCTAAGTAAGGCCTGCAGTAAAGTGAAGACATCTTAAAACTGAGTAGCAGACTCAAGCCATGATAGTGTAGTAGCTATGCAAATGCCACTGTCTCATATGCTATTTTTCTGTAAGAGCTTCGCCTGGATCCATTGTGCATATGGATGGCAACTAGACTGGGGTTTGATTATTGGCTCTGGCACTGGAAGAGCCAGGCAGGGAGGGGAAGTAGTAAACGGGCATAGCCTGCTGTGCTCTTATGGGGGTAAAGAGAGAAGCACACACTCAGTGCACAATAGATTGCTGCAGGTTTCCTGCTGACAATTGGTATAACTACCCTATGTATTAAATTGGAGTAACTACCCTATGTATTTTGGAGAAGGTGTAGGTTTGCTTGGAGAGAGCACGCCTAGCAAAAGTGAGAAGACATCCTCCATGCTCTGCCTGTTATGCATCTATCCCCAACGCTTTGTTTAGTACATATTAGAAAATGGCTGATATTTGGAAAAAAATCTTGGTCCACCCCACTGGCTGTCTAAATGATGGCCCCTCCCAGGTGAAGCTCACCCAATTGATGGTGAGCAAATGGGCTGTTTGCTTGGGAGGAGGTTGAAGATCAAGAGACAACAGGGGCAAAAAAGGAAAAGAAAAAAAGCTTTCCCTCTAAGTGTGAGACTATAGAAATGTGGCTGAGTGAAGGCTGATTACATGATAATGGAGCCATTTTCTGTGGCAGTTAGACAGATAGAATAGCTTGTTATTTACAGACATGCACTGGGACCAAAAACTGTAAGTGACTATTGATTTGATAGATGTGTTGTAGAATACATTAATTACAGCAGTAATTTCCTTGTTATGTTATCCTCGGGGAACTGTTGAGGAGTGTTACGACACTGCCCTTTCACCGGTTGGAATAATCACTGGCTAAATCCTCTTTTTGCCTGGATGAGTCTGGGGGGGCTCATCAGTATGGCACTGTTACTACATGCAGAGTGTTTACTGCAAGTTGTATTCTGTGAAATATGATTATGCTTTTGCCTGATACGCCAGTGCTATGACCGCAATCAGTGACACTCAGGCAGTCATGTATCTCCTTTCTATGTACCACATGGAACTTACAGCAGTGAGGATAGTGATGACAGCCAGCCAATGGTGGCAGCACAGCACCCCTCAGACAAGCTGATGCATGGCACACAGAAGTAGTGGCATCCAGTCCACACCTAAAGGCCTTGACAACACTATGTGGCAATATAATGTTACAAATCTAAAACTTTTGCACCTAGTCTTAACTGTAGGCTATGCTGTGTAGTGCATGGTCAACTCACACAGTGCATCGAATATTCTCCACACACCATACACAAAGGTGCAGTTGATATGGTCACAGCCATTGATATCTTTACTGGACAGAGACACAAGTGCTAGGCACACTGGCGGGTACACTGAAGTAGAACAGTTGGTGGGGTTGTGAAGCAGGCATACCTTTCATGTAGAGACACACTTAATAACAGATTTTTTTTTATTATTTAATTCTGTCCCACCCCCTCATGTGACGAGCTTGCAGTTATTATTGAGTCAATGTTTTGTCGAACCGTAAATAGAAGAGTAATTTCTATGTAAGTTTTATTTATTTCTTTTTTCTTAGCCCTTCCAGTAGAAGGCTGAGGACAGTGAGTTCTGGTTTCAGCAACAATGGCAACTGAATAGAGATTGGTAGGGTCCACCCAGGGAGAAGCAACCTAAAGAAGTAAACCTGGAGATAGAATCTGTTGCAAGGTGTAAACAACAGAAATAGTGGAGGCTGGGTTGTGACCTCATTTTTTCTGAATGTGATCACTTAGATGACTTTTTATAGCAGACATTGAACTAATGGGAGCTTTGGTTTAAATGCAATTAGCGGTGGATCTAGACTTTATGAAGAGATAATGGCAAGAGTAGTTTCATGTATTCAGGGGACATTTAACATCTTAGTGAGCACTGTACTGACTTATCTCAAGGGAAGAATGGACAAAAGTACCTTGTGTGCCAACTTTACTTATTAAATGGCATTGTGAATTCAATCATTCAGTCACTTTTAATATATTGAAAGTTTTGGAAAGATGTTGAGATGTTTAACTTGTGCCCAGTTTGAAGCTGGGTAGAGATGATCTTTTAGCACTGTCTGCATTACAGACTAGCCCACTATAAGGACATGCAAAAGATACAAATATTTTGGTAATTTTAATGGTATGAGTATGTGGAAAATGTTGTTTGTTTTTGCTTATTTCTTTATGTGTGCATAGAAAGATTCAGGGGGTGTATATACCCAACACACTGCAGTTAGATGGAGACATTTTAATAAAGGTGGGTGTATTACATGCTCATATAAGGACAAGGAAGGATGTATGGCTGAAGTGTTGTACGAGTGTTCTGTCTGTGAAGAGTGCAATATATTTCCAGGTAACTCTAAAGGAGCAGCAAGATGTCTTTTTCTTCCTAATAAGATTAAATATGTTGGGGATAGAGAAGGAAGAGTATATTAGGGACAGGGAAATTTAATGCAACTCACCTGTAAATCTGCTTAGTGGAGAAGTGTGGCAGGTTTTGCACCTCTTACTGGATGTCACAGATGTGAATGATTTCTGATAAAGTAACATTAAGCTAGTGATGAAGGTGAAAATTATGGATGGGAATTGTGATGGATGATAAATAGTAGTATTAGTTTTGTCTGTGAAAAATTTTAAGGCATCACAAGAGGTTTGGACAATGGAAAGACAGCTATTTCAATACTGGATAAACAGATGGTTAGAGTAATTGTAACTGTAATAAACTGATGAAGAGGAGCGGAGAGGCAGTAGCTCTAAGGGGTAACCCATAACCCATGTGCTGTCCTGTGCAGTGGTGTTCTTGGTACCACATCATCCCATGTAGCTGGGTATAGGCCAAAAAAGGGTTGGGGAGTCAGTGCCCTCCCTGCCAAGGAGTATAGGAGGGAGAATAAGCCAATGTGTGGAGATAGATGGGTGTGTGTGAGGGATAAAAGTGGTAATTATTTAATGGAACACAGGGAGTTGTCATCCAATGAAGAGGTAGACAATTATGAGGAAGAAATGCAAGGAAAAAGGGATACCATTTTACTTGAACCACTAAAATTAAAGCAGGATGATGATAAAAAGATAAAAGGAAAATGATGGAAGGTAGTAGGCTGTAGTAAAGTTACGACAGGTAGAAAGAGGGAGGGATGATTATGGTGATCAAGAGAGTAAAGATTACCATGGGATCATTTAAAAAATATGGGTAAAGGAGATAGCTGATAGTGGAGGTGTAATTGGGAGAAAAAAAGTGGAAAGTTGGCTGCATGCATGGATCCAATGAAGGCAACCCCCAATGTTTTGTAAAGCTCTATGAAGTATGGCATTGTGAAATGCCCTACTGTAATAGGGAATATATTACAGGAACTTTAATGCAGTGGTTAATTATACAGTGGATAAGAAAATGGGAAAGGTGGAGCTTAATATTAGGACCGATGGGAGACTACAAAGCTTGGAACAGAAGGATGGATGGTAAGATATATAACTAGAAGACACCTAGAAAGCAAAACATATTCCATTTTTGTGGTTCATTAAAGCAGGCCAGTAGAATACATGTTTTTACTAAGAGGTAAGCTATTGCTGCATATCATACTAAAAGCCCGAGGCATAGCTAGGGTGGAGCGAATGATGATGTAAGAGGGCATTATCTTCATTGCTGGTATTCAGATATTAAATGCTGGCAATGTATTTGTAGGGGTGCTTTTTGCACTCTGTCTGTGGTTTATCTCATTATTGGCAAGCATTTTTGGTCATGACTGAAGTGTTACAACTGTAACAAGTGGTTGAAATGTTTTTTTGGACATCATCATAAGTTGAGGGGAGCACCAGATCAAGGATTGCCCCGTGCTTCCAGAAGGACAAGCTACACCTCTTCTAGAAATCAAGGCCAAAGGAAGAAATGATAAAGATAAAGGCAGAAATTATAATGACAATTTTAGAGCACACAGAGTACTTAAATGGGAGACAGTTCATAGAAGAATTGTTAAAAATCAACAGATAAAAGACAGTGTATGGTACTAAGATGGGGGAAGCAATGAAATATGGAGAGAAAGGGAATTTCATGGCAATGGAAAGGCACTGGATAAGGCAAAAAGAGGGGAAATTAAAGCGCTGCAAGACAGACAGACAAATCATAGTGGACATGAAGGATGGTGAAGAACCTATAGCTGAAGTAAAGGAGAGGTGTGCCTCAGGGGTGTGGTGGTTCAAATCTAAAGTGGGATCTGTATAGATATTGTCTTACAGGTAGGTCATAAAAAGAAGGTATGTGTTTCTGGACTATGAAACTTTTGGACAGGATGAATGTAGGTATTTATATTCAGTTTAATGTGTCAATGTGATCAATAATTATAATTCAGGAACCCTGGTTTACAGTTTTCAAAAAATGAAATTCTGTTTTCATAAGAAAAAATCTGGGAATTATACCCATAATTTTTTAAAGTAATTTCCAGTTAATACAATTTTCTAATTCATATATACAAATGCAAAATTAAAGCAGATTCAACAGTCAGTAACACAAGTTGACTTGTATTATAACCAGTTAACCCATGCAAAAAAATGTTGTGGTGAATGCGTTTTGTATTTTAAAATGCCAAATTCCATGAACATTCCATGTTTTCCAATACTCAGACAGTACAAATTCTAGATTTTCCAGTATTTGTTTTGGAAAACTGGAAAATTATTGCCCCTGATTATATTGGGTTTCAGGAAGCTGTTGGGATGTGTGATAAAGGAGCTTTTGAAAATGTGGAATGGGAAGCATCTTTGTGTAATTCTTAGAAAATGCTATAGTTTACACTGCAAGATATTAGTACTTAGAGTGCAAGGTTGTCACTTGAAACTTTAAAACCACAGTGCAAAAGCAACTCTCCAGATGGTATAGGACTTTCATCCACTTTAATAACAGGAACTACTTCAGAAACAGTTCAACTTACCCAAACTTCGTCTTATATAACATTAATTAATCACATGACAAGTAATGACATCATGTAAAAAGAAAAATTAAATCCTCCTTAGAAATGGAGTTGCTTCTCCTATTTTAAAATCAAAGGATTTAAAAGTAGGTCCAGCAGTTTCTCCAGTAACAACAATAATAGAAATGAAACATACACTAGAGCTTTTCCACTGCCAATAGTAAATGAAATGTGGTACATCAAAGACATTATTAAAAATAACTGGAAAGTTTTGTTAGGGAACAAGGACTTAGTCACCATTACAGGAATGGAACCTAAATTTACATATAAGCAGGTGGTTGACATTAAAAGCATGCTAGAATGTGGGAATAAAAGAAATGAAAATGACTTGGACAATAGACAAAAAATTAAGGGTACTTCTGCTTCTAAGAGATGCAAGCAATGTAGATTCATTAGTAATTCTTATTTTGTCACATTAAGTCATACTAACAAAACTCTTTGGGCTAGTTATAATTTTACATGCAACAGTGAATACGTGGTCTATATTGCAATTTGTATGTCCTGCCCAAGTTACTATATAGGTAAGACCATCAGATATTTGAAACGTAGGATTTATGAACATCAGCTGGCAATTAAAAAGAAGGATTTATCAAATTCTCTAGCTAGGCATGTTATTAATTGTAATGACTTTAAGAAATTTCTATTTTTTGTTTTGGACAAGGTAGATAATGTATGCTTTGGTTGGGACAATAATAACAAATTAGAATACAAAGAGGCTTTTTGGCAAATGTACCTTGGTGCAGATCAAGCACCAGGTTTGAATGAGACTATTAATTTGAAATTTTTTATTGTTCAAATAAGTAAAGGACATATTTATTATCTGTAAAGCGTATAAAATACTAACCAGGATAAAGTATCCTCTAACAAAACAGATAAGTCCAAAAAATATGTATAAAGAGGATACACCACGACAATCGAAGCCAACCAAATCACCAGCAAATATATTCCAACTGCAGAAATGTTCCAAAACGAAGTTTATTGAGGCAAAAAGAAAAGAGACAGTAAGCACTTTCACGTCACCAGGACGCTTCATCAGACTTAATTAAGTCCCTGCATCAAACATCTTACATAATAATAAAAGAACTCCTATTGGGTAGCGACTATAAAAGTTCATACAATAAAAAGCTTAATAATTGGTTCACATGAAGGGAAGGAGGGAAAATTTCAACACTTCATACTCAATAACATTTTAAAATACATAATATTATAATATAAAATAAATATCTATAAAAGTAATAATAATTTATATAAATTATCTGATAATATATATAAATCCATCAACGTTTAAAAGGTTTGCCTATTAAAAATGGTCTCAAAGAAACTTTGTCATTAAGGCCATGGCCCCTATCTGCTGCTAACTTTTCTGTGCTATTACACATGCATCCTAGCCTCTCTGTCCTATAAATATGTTCTAATACTATAAATTGAAAAACATGTGTACTATCTCTTTGAAGAACATGATTAGCCAAAGCATTGAGTTCATTTTCCTTGTTAATAGCATATACATGTTCTCTAATACATTCTCTCAAGGTTCTAGTGGTCATACCTACATAAAAACTTTGGCATTTTGTACATTGACCTAGGTAAACCATATTCCTACTCTTGCAATCCGCATATTTATTGAACTCATATTTCTTCCATGTGTCTGAATGTACAAATTCATTAGAGTTTTTAATATAGCTACATTGATTGCATGTACGACAAGCATGTGTGCCTTTCCTTTGGGAGTGTATACCATCTTGTCTCATATTATCATAGCATAACAGTCTCTTTAAAGACTTAGTATTCTTGTAACTAAAAGATGGTTTGTCTCCTACTATTTGCTTAATATTGTCATCAAGCTGTAGAATGTTCCAATGTTTTTTAATAGTATTAACTATAGAGGTGTTATTATTAGTATAAGGTATAGCTATCTTTTTTTTATTACTACCAATGGCTTTACTGTATGTATTTTCCGGTAAAGACCTAGTCATATGTAAGTATGGCCTATCCTTTCCTTCTCGGTCTATCTTCTGTAGATTAATGAGTTCTCTTTTATGATAACCTCTGTCTATAAATTCAGCTTCTATGTTCTCAATAGCTTCAATGAACACCGAATCTTCACTAGTAATTCTAGAAAAACGCGCTGCTTGAGTTTTGACAATATTTCTATATATGTGAGGAGGATGCATGCTATCTCTATGGAGTATAGCATTCCTTCTACAAGGTTTGCGAAAAACCTCTGTTGTAAGTGTCCCATTTGCTTTCTTAAGTAGAACATCTAAGAACTCCATTTTTATTTATGAGGTAGCACTAGTCAGCTCTAAAAACGTAGTGGTACCATTTACATATGTAATCAATTCGTTAAGAGTAGTTAAATCCCCTCTCCAAACCAAAAAGACATTGTCCACAAACCTTCTATAACATCTAATATGCTGAGAATAGATAGAGTGTTCTAAAATATAAGTGGACTACCAATATGCTAAAACCAAGTTAGCATAGGAGTTGGCACATGATGTGCCCATTGCTACTACCTTGACTTGAAGGTAATAGCTACTTTGTGATGTGAAAACATTATTCAACAGCACCAAATCTAACAACATGATGATCATAATGACTTTGTTGTTAGACATATCATTGTGTAATAAGAATAACCTCAAATAATCTATCCCTATATCATTCAGTATACTTGTGAATAAAGCTGTCACATCCAGTGTGACTAAATAATCAGATTCATTCACTTCATTGTTCATATTATAATTGGCTAAAGTTTCCAGAGAATGTTGAGTATCATGAAGAATATGTGTAGTTTTATTCACTATTGGCCTAAGCTGTTTCTCTATGAAGATTGAGATACTCTCCATCAGCCAACCTATGCCTGATACAATGGGTCTAAATGGTGGACAACTCATGTCCTTATGTATTTTTGGAAGACCTCTAAATAATGGAATGAGAGGTTTCTCAACTAAAAAATAATAATATAAACTCTCATCTACTATACCACACATAAGCATGTCATATAAATCAGCATGCAAAGCTTTAATAAGTTTTTCTAAACCTATAGAATCAAGTGGAATATAAGTGCTATTGTCCCTAAGTAGCTCTGTAATCTTCTTATCATAATAAGTTTTATCTAGAACCACAGTTGCTCGTCCTTTATCAGCAGGTCTGATAACTATATCTGTATTCTTTTTTAAATTATCTAGTGCTATTTTTTCTTCTCTTGTTAAATTAAAAAATTCAGGTTTATTGTAAGTATTCTCAAATTGTAGCAAAAAATCATTCATGCAAGCTTTTTCAAAACTTTCTAATAATGGATGTGAAGATGGTATATACACAGAAGGTTTCTTAAACTGAACACTATTATCAGCAGTATTGTCATTCTTAAACTGCAATGCTAAAGCAACATTTCTAATAAACTGTTTCATGTCAACAATAAGTTCACTCACATCCACATTCTGTGAGGGAATGAAAGAAAGACCTCTATTTAATACTGAAAACTCATATTCTGTCAGTCTATAGTCTGAAATGTTCACTACTAAGTTCGTTGTACAGGTTTCAACGATTTGCGTTGAAACTCTAACTGACCTTCCGAAGTTTTCCTTTTCCTTCCCTGATACTGAGGGCTCCAAGCCTCATTCCATTATTTAGAGGTCTTCCAAAAATACATAAGGACATGAGTTGTCCACCATTTAGACCCATTGTATCAGGCAGAGATTGGCTGACGGAGAGTATCTCAATCTTCATAGAGAAACAGCTTAGGCCAATAGTGAATAAAACTACACATATTCTTCATGATACTCAACATTTTCTGGAAACTTTAGCCAATTATAATATGAACAATGAAGTGAATGAATCTGATTATTTAGTCACACTGGATGTGACAGGTTTATTCACAAGTATACCGAATGATATAGGGATAGATTATTTGAGGTTATTCTTATTACACAATGATATGTCTAACAACAAAGTCATTATGATCACCATGTTGTTAGATTTGGTGCTGTCGAATAATGTTTTCACATCACAAAGTAGCTACTACCTTCAAGTCAAGGGAGTAGCAATGGGCACATCATGTGCCAACTCCTATGCTAACTTGGTTTTAGCATATTGGTAGTCCACTTATATTTTAGAACACTCTATCTATTCTCAGCATATTAGATGTTATAGAAGGTTTGTGGACAATGTCTTTTTGGTTTGGAGAGGGGATTTAACTACTCTTAACGAATTGATTACATATGTAAATGGTACCACTACGTTTTTAGAGCTGACCAGTGCTACCTCACAAATAAAAATGGAGTTCTTAGATGTTCTACTTAAGAAAGCAAATGGGACACTTACAACAGAGGTTTTTCGCAAACCTTGTAGAAGGAATGCTATACTCCATAGAGATAGCATGCATCCTCCTCACATATATAGAAATATTGTCAAAACTCAAGCAGCGCGTTTTTCTAGAATTACTAGTGAAGATTCGGTGTTCGTTGAAGCTATTGAGAACATAGAAGCTGAATTTATAGACAGAGGTTATCATAAAAGAGAACTCATTAATCTACAGAAGATAGACCGAGAAGGAAAGGATAGGCCATACTTGCATATGACTAGGTCTTTACCGGAAAATACATACAGTAAAGCCACTGGTAGTAATAAAAAAAGGATAGCTATACGTTATACTAATAATAACACCTCTATAGTTAATACTATTAAAAAATATTGGAACATTCTACAGCTTGATGACAATATTAAGCAAATAGTAGGAGACAAACCATCTTTTAGTTACAAGAATACTAAGTCTTTAAAGAGACTGTTATGTTATGATAATATGAGACAAGATGGTATACACTCCCAAAGGAAAGGCACACATGCTTGTCGTACATGCAATCAATGTAGCTATATTAAAAACTCTAATGAATTTGTACATCCAGACACAAGGAAGAAATATGAGTTCAATAAATATGCGGATTGCAAGAGTAGGAATGTGGTTTACCTAGGTCAATGTACAAAATGCCAAAGTGTTTATGTAGGTATGACCACTAGAACCTTGAGAGAACGTATTAGAGAACATGTATATGCTATTAACAAGGAAAATGAGCTCAATGCTTTGGCTAATTATGTTATTCAAAGAGATAGTACACATGTTTTTCAATTTATAGTATTAGAACATATTTATAGGACAGAGAGGCTAGGATGCATGCGTAATAGCACAGAAAAGAAAGAAGTAAAGTGGATAATTGTTAGCAGCAGATAGGGGCCATGGCCTTAATGACAAAGTTTCTTTGAGACCATTTTTAATAGACAAACCTTTTAAACGTTGATGGATTTACATATATTATCAGATAATTTATATAGATTATTATTACTTTTATATATATATATATATATATATATATATATATATATATATATATTATATATATATATAAAATTTTATATTATAATATTATGTATTTTAAAATGTTATTGAGTATGAAGTGTTGAAATTTTCCCTCCTTCCCTTCATGTGAACCAATTATTAAGCTTTTTATTGTATGAACTTTTATAGTCGCTACCCAATAGGAGTTTTTTTATTATTATATAAGATGTTTGATGCAGGGACTTAATTAAGTCTGATGAAGTGTCCTGGTGACGTGAAAGCGCTTACTGTCTCTCTTCTTTTTGCCTCAATAAACTTTGTTTTGGAACATTTCTGCAGTTGGAATATATTTGCTGGTGATTTAGTTGGCTTCGATTGTCATGGTGTATCCTCTTTATACATATTTTTTGGACATATTTATTATGTTATTTATTCAACGGATTTAACTTTTGTTTTTACATGATGTCATTTCTTGTCATGTGATTAATTAATGTTATATAAGGGGAAGGTTGGGTAAGTTGAACTGTTTCTGAAGAAGTTCACGTTATTAAAGTGGATGAAAGTGCTAAACAGGTGTCTCTGTCCTATATCATCTAGAGAGTTGCTTTTGCACTGTGGTTTTAAAGCTTCAAGTGACTACATTGCCTTTTCAGAGTTCTTTTGTAGAGTGCAAGGTTATACCAACATTGCTTGAAAATATATAGAAATGCATGATGAATGGTAACATAATGTACTTATTCTTTTTAGAGGTGTAAGTAAATTATGATAAAATAATGAAGTACATAGAAACAGTATAGAGAGTTTATTGCACATTATTTTGCAGAAAGGGAATGTATCATGCTTATAATAATATTTTTGTGGACTGTTTTCCATAAGGGGAAAAGATAGTTTATTCTTTAAATAGTAAAGGATATTATGCACATACGATGGTGGACACAGACTGTGCTTCCTTAATTTATACAATGGCTATAGGGGCATACTTGATACAGGACAAACTTGTGCTGAAAATAGGGTAGAAGAGTAAAGTGGTAAAGGAAAATGTAAAATGCATGATGAAGGCATAAATATTATTTTGAAATAGTGAAATAGGATACTAACCAGAGTGAGAGACAGGAGTCGGCTAGCAATATGGAAATATCTAACAGTGAATGGCATGTAACTTTCCTGGGAATGGAGTGGGTCAAATAGCCCAACCAAAGATCCTGTAAGACAAAACTCCAGTAGTATAGAGGTGAGGTATTAAGGGATGTGGGGAATAGTGAAGGTGGTGGAATACATGTACAAAGTGGAT
This sequence comes from Protopterus annectens, assembly GCF_019279795.1. NCBI lineage: Eukaryota > Metazoa > Chordata > Ceratodontiformes > Protopteridae > Protopterus > Protopterus annectens. Next base: position 1,523,135,794 of record NC_056737.1, on the reverse strand, counting down.
GCATATACTTAAGATATTAGTGAAGGAAATGAAGGTAGGGAAAAGGGATTTATGGAGGTTTGATTAAAACAAATACCTAGTTAGGGACAAATTGTATCAAGAGTAGTGGGAAAAGAGTGGGTGATCATAGCCAAAAAGAAAAGTGGAAACAGATAATTTGGAGGGTTTATGGTAAAGGGATCATCTGGGTGCTAGGTAAAGGATTAAAGAAGGATAGGACAATAGTGTTGATCTTCTTTTATGGGTGGAATGGTGACAGAACAGGAGTTTACAGGTAAAAGAGGAAGGAGACAGAGTGCCAATAGTGAGACACTTTAACATTGTGCTAGGGACAGATTGTTTAAAGTCTGAAAGTTGCATAGGAAGAACCAACAGGTGTAAAAGAAAGAAATGGTTGGCTTACACTTAATAGATGTACAGGGTAAAGAAGAAGCCTGATGACAGAGAAGTTACATTTTCAAGGAGGAAAAAAGTAAGTCAAGTCAGGCAGGTGGGTTGCTCGAGTATGGCGGCATGGTGGGAATGGTTATGTCATCAGAGCTAAGGGAAAGAATATATCTGACTATGTTATAATACTTATGAAATGAAATGACAGAGAAATGGAAAGAAGGAGATGGTGATGGAAGCAGGTCAATGAAAAAGTGCAAATAAGATTAGGTGGTTACAAAGTATGTGTAGCACTGTTTGCTTGAAAGGGTAGGTGCAACTTTAAGGTATAGCCTAACTGCTTTTCATTTTGTTTGTGCATAATTGCATAACTGGACATATTATTAAATTATTAAAAATGTACATTGTACCAAATGTAGCAAGCTGTTTGCTGTGGTTACAATATCACTGGCTAAGCATTACAGTGCTTTGGCCCTTTTACAGCATCTGCATTCATTTCTTTTTTTCCCTAAATATTTTATTAACATTTACAATTGAATAACAAAATGTAACATTACAATATGTATTGAAACTGAATAGATAAATAAGAAGAACAAAACAATGCAAGAAGAGATAACAAAAACAACTATTTACAAAGGTTCCTACTAAATTAAAAAAAGATTGAGAAATGCAATTAATCTATAAAATTGCCTTTCATTTTCTAATTATCCAACAACTGCTTATTTAACAGTTGCTTCAGTTTCCGCCACAAATTATAAGAAGTGGTGGTTCTATCTGTTCTTTCCTTTATTGACAATAGTAGTAGTTGACAAACTTCAGTTGCAATATTAAGAAATTCTTTTATTGATGGATTTGATTCACTTTTCCAATTTTTGCTGATCGCTTTCCTTGCGATTGACAAGACACTCTAAAGAAGAGAACAATTTATGTTTTTAACACATGAAGGAATTGGGGTATTGAATAAAATTAATGATTTATTCAATGCAAAATTATCACTGAATAGAGCCTATAAAAAAGAATTAACATCATTCAAAAATAATTCAACTACACTATCTTCATAAATCATATGTTGCCAATTCACTTTGATGTTCAACTTACATCTCCAGCATCCAACATTCTTTTTCAACATTAATTCTATTTTATGTAGTGTAATGAATGCTTTATGCATAAATTTCCAAGAAAATAATTTCAAATTTTAAGGATGAAGTGGTTTGTTTAGAGAATGATGATTTTTTTAATCATCACTTGGGCAATAGTTATTAATGGATTTAAAATAGTTTCAGTGATTGTCTTTGTAATATAATGTATTATTTTTAATCATCTTATAGATTTTAGACAGAAGCCCTTTTCTGTAATATTTTGATGCTTCAAAATAATTAAAAGTTCTATAAAATTTGGAACTTTTTTGATGGATGAATTAAGTTTACTCTCTTCTCTATTGAGTATCTACAATTTTGAATATCTAACCATATTTCAATATTTAAATTAAGATTAACATCATTCAAAAATAATTTAACTACACTACGTTCATAAATCATATGTTGCCAATTCACTTTGATGTTCAACTTACATCTCCAGCATCCAACATTCTTTTTAGACATTAATTCTATTTTATGTAGTGTAATGAATGCTTTATGCATAAATTTCCAAGAAAATAATTTCAAATTTTAAGGATGTTGTGGTTTGTTTAGAGAATGATGATTTTTTTTAATCATCACTTGGGCAATAGTTATTAATGGATTTAAAATAGTTCCAGTGATTGTCTTTGTAATATAATGTATTATTTTTAATCATCTTATATATTTTAGACAGAAGCCCTTTTCTGTAATATTTTGATGCTTCAAAATAATTAAAAGTTCTATAAAATTTGGAACTTTTTTGATGGTTGAATTAAGTTTACTCTCTTCTCTATTGAGTATCTACAATTTTGAATATCTAACCATATTTCAATATTTAAATTAATTTTTAAGATGAGATGTAGTGAATGTAACATGTCTATATCCACCAAGTGATACCAAAATATTAGATTTTTTTCTTTAAATGTAGTCATTGTAGGTGTATTGAATGTGCTTATATTATTTTGCACATATTCTGTAGGGAATGTTAAGAATAGCCAAGCTTTAAATTCTGGATTTTTCTGTACATAATTTCTAAAATTTATCAATATCATGGAGATATAAGATGAGTTAATTAGCTGGTTTTGATTTTCCAAAATATAATCTTTTAATAACCAAAGAAAGTTATTAAAAGTTATCTTATTGTGGCACATGTATATTAGATGGTTAGACTTTAAAGAAATGCTCACTTGTATGTCTTTCCATTTAGCAGTGTAAGTGTTATTTGTCCAAAAAGTAATTGTCTTTATAATAGTAGATAAGGAATATAATAAATTGAAGAATTAAGGAATTCAATTATCTTATATATTGTTTAGGGATAGGAAGAGTTGATGATTGTATTATTTATAATATTTTGGTAATGTTATCAGTTTTATTATTGAAAGTCTCTTGTCTATTGAAAATATGAATTTGTTCCATTTAAGATTTTTTAAATTATCCAGACTATAACTATAATTTATATTTATTATATCTTTAATGCTTTTAGTTAAAATTATTCCTAAATATTTTATTTTATTATCTTTTACAATAAATTTAGATAATCTTTCTTCCATGTCACTTATACTGGAATATATTTTCATTAAATGTAAGACCAGATTTAGAATGAAAAGTTTCAATAGCCTCAAATAGGGAATTAAGAGAATTTTTATTATCATTCAGTGTTAAAAGTATATAACCAGCAAACAAAAGTATTTTCAAATTTAGATTGCAGTTTATTTGCATTCCTTAAATATCTGATTTTGATCTTAAGTAATTCATAAATGGTTGCATAATCAAATAAAAGAGTAACGATAACAATGGACAGCCTTGCTTTGTTCCTTTAATAATCAAAATTGATTCAGAAGCATGGACATAGAAACCAATTTTTATACAAGCTAATGAATTTTCATAGAGAATATTTGTAAGTTACAGAAAACCCTTTCAGAAATTCCATTCTTCCAAGACCAATAATAAATATTTCAAAATAACTGTGTCAAAAGCACTGTTGATGTCTAAGCTTATTAAAGTTAAATTATCTTTTATGTTGTTAGTATAATCAATTACAGTTACTATTCCTTTAATGTTATCATAAGTATTTCTGTTTTTTATAAATCAGTTTGAGCATTAATGAAATAAATTGTTGAATTCTACTAGCAAGTAGAGACATGAATATTTTGTAATCAACATTTAATAATAAAATTCATCCATAAGATGAACTTTCAGCTGGGACCTAATCTATTTTCAAGATTGGAGATATGTGTATATTTCCATGAAGGCATAACTATTGTTAAATCTTTAACAACTGAAAAACATGGAGCAAGATTTTTAAAGCTTCCTTAGGCATAAGCTTATAAATGTCTGATATTATGCCACCATTGCCTGGAGTTTTGTTAACTTTTAGTTTATCAATTTGATATTTGAGTTATATCATCAGTATAGGTCTAGCTATTAATTTAAATTGTTCATTTGTCAATTTATTTTTAGTATATTTCCTAATAAAAGTTTTAATTGTGCCTTGTGGATCCATTGCTTGATTAAATTGATTAATTTTACTAAAATGAGTTCTAAATTCCCTTAAGCTATCTTTTATCACAGTGACTTTTTTTCGTTTTATCAGTATAACTCTTTGATATGACTTTTTAAATTATCATTTTTGTTCTAGAGGCTGTTTTATGCATTGATTTTGGATTTGTAGAATAATTTGTTAGTTTAATCTTTTCTAAAATTATTTTCATTTTATGATTTAGGATTTCTATATATTTGCTTTGTAATTTATCAATGTCTTTCATTAAGATATTATTATTTTGACTTTCTAGTTTTAGTTTATCAATTTTCCTTGTATTTCAAGTAAATCCTTATCTTATTGTTTTTTCTTATCTGCTTTCATTTCTGAATACTGATACTGTGATAAAACCCCATTGGCAACTGCCTATCATGCCCCATTAACATCTTGCCACACCCTTGATACACCAAAGTGGTCTGATATTTCAGGAGCCACCATTCTTTGACCAGTTTTATCCACAGATATGCATTGACAACATTCATTACTCTACAATGCCATAATTTCAGCACAAATTTGTTTCATGCATCAAAAGCCTACCATCTCCCAGAAGGATCGTGACTTCCTTGAAAACAAGCCATAGTCTTAATGAGGTTATCATGAGGTTACATGTGTGTATATTAATATATATATATATATATATATATATATATATATATATATATATATATATATATATACATATATACATACATACATACATACAGAGAGAGATATGAAGGTATCTAAGTAAAGACAAACATTGAAGTCTATGAACTGACTGCCTAACTGTAACATATGATATACATATATATATATATATATATATATATATATATATATATATATATATATATATATATATATACATACATATATGATACATAGACACATAGATTCATAGTTTTATACTAAGCTAATGACCCCTAGGTTCTTAATAAGCCTTGCTGCACAACCCAACCTAGCTTTGTGCCCAAGTACCTTGGATGCCTATATAATGGGGTATGTTAGTAAAGGAGGTAGCTAAGGGTTATGCATATCTGTGTCTGTGTGTGGGTGGGGGGGTATGTTCAGCTAGGATTACATTACTTAATGTTGGTCTTTGTCTATCGGAAACATAAGGACCAAACTGGGGGTGAATTTGTGATTTCTCATCTAATGATCCAGGTTTCCCTTGAATAGGGTAAGGGATGAACTTTGTTTCATGTGAAATGGGGAGCCTGTTCCACAGCACAAAGATCCTTTGAGACACAAATCTGGCCCTCCAGCATGTTCTATTTATGTTACAAGCAAAGTTCAGGTCCATGGATCTAGTTCTCCTTGGTGTTATTTGTTTTCTGAATGTGCAAGAGATCCATCAGAGCTGAATCTAAGGATGTCTTCTATTCCATGCATAGGTTGCCTCTCAGTCACCTGTAGGAGACTGAATACAGAAATAGGACCTTAAGGCAATCTGTGTAGGACAGAGTATTCATGTCTTGGATTCCCCTGGTGAAGAACCTTTGAGGGCTTCCAATTAATGCAAGTGCCTGGTTATGTACATGCTGAAAAGGTATTGTACTCAATGATGGGTCTAATAAAGACTGAGTAGCATGGTACTATAATTTCCATGGATCTGGGTATCATACCCTGACTTATGAGATGGGTGACTTGGAATGATTTTCTTTTTATCTTGGCTATGGGTTGGTTGAAGACCAGATTACTGTCAACATCTTTTCCCAAATCTATAACTACTGGGTCAATTCATAAGGCTTTTTATCAATTTAGTAATTAGCTTGTGTAGACTATTTCCCAAAGGGCACTATAAAGCATTTCTTTGTGATGAGTTTTAATCTGTCTGTCTGGTTCCAGTTATTTGTTTGTGTCAGAGCCTATTGTAGGATGTTGGTGTCACTGGGGGAAATCTATGATAGCTCTGTGAACTTAGTCAGCCAGTGGCCTTTGACATTAACCCTCACTTTTTGAGAAATAGATGCCAAAAGTAGCAGGCCCAACATGGAACCCAGGGGTACACTGCTGATGTCCAGTCTCCTGGTGGAAGTGGTCTTACCAGTCCTGACTTATTGGGTCCTATCTGTTAGCTAGCCAGCCAGAAATCCACTGAGCTATATAAGGATTTATGTCAAGTTCTGAGAGTTTGTCAAGAATACCTAAGTGGGTATTATATTGAGCACGTCGGCCAGATCAAGGTAGGTGGCATGCACCATTTTTCCCTTATCCATAGCCTTATTGACCCTTATTGACCCTCTTGAAGAACTCTACCAGGTTGAGTAGGGAAGAACTTCCCTTAACAAAACCAAACTGGGATGGCTCCATTGTCTGTAAGATTGTCAAATTCCTTGTTGAACATTTTCATGATAATTCATTCGATGGCTTTGCATATTAGGTTTGTCAGACTAATGTGTCTGCAGTTTTCAGATTGGTCTATGGTCCACCCATATGGAGAGGGATAATAATTGCAACTCTTGATTCACCTGTTATGTAACTGGCTTTGAGGTTATAGTTAAAGAGTATCATTATTGGTTCTGCTAGGTCATGTTTTAGGCTACTTAAAAGGCACTCAAAGATACTGTCTAGACCCACTGAAGCAGTGTTTTTGACCTTAGCGAGCTCCAGCATGACCTGGTCTCTATTGTGAGGATATGCTAGAAGAGATTTCATGGGGTGTGGGTGGGGGACGATGGTAGAGCTTCTGTGAATAATGTTTCCTAGGTAGATGTGTTCCCAGGGTTTGCAGGAGCCTTGGATTTTAACAAACCATCATTAATAGAATGTAGTTTGCTTTAGAATAGTTCCTAAATGTAAAAGTATGGTTGCTTTTTCCAGGTTGATTACTGTACTGAATGAGACAGCTTTGTGATCCAACTTTACCAATGAGGATGTGACACCATGGGAGGATGCAAAGCTCTCCCATGTTGGTGGGTACTAGGTGCAGTATGTTTGATCCTCTGGTTGAAGTGAGCTCTATCTGGTCCAGGGTGTTTGTGTTGATAAAGTCCAGGAAATACTGTGCCTGTGAGATAGAGGCAGTGCATGTTTCTCAGTCTATTTTGGGGTAGTTAAAGTCTCCCATGCATAGGGTATTTGGTTGGCTGTTGAGCACACCTAGTACATCTAGGAAGGAGTTTTGAGCTTTATTGTTCATAGAGGGTGACCTGTAACAGGGTAGGACATGGAAGCTGGAGTTACATTCGCTACTAGTCTAATAGTCCAGTATTCCAGAATTGTCCACAAGGGCAGGTAGCTTAGTACTTACCTATGAACCTAAGAATACCAACAATTAAACAAGGCTCACTGGAAAGATAAGTGTCTAACTCAGTGTATTCCCAGCCTATGGACTACATTAATTGTACAGGTGAAACTACCACTTTGATTACCTTTAATGCTAATCTTGATTATTGAATAGGTAGACACAAATTTACAATTGGTTTGTCATTTACAGTCCAGCTCTATTTGAGGAAAGCACTATTAACTCAATACATTCAAGTGACGCCTCCAGGTGCATCTGCAGTTAACTCCCACTGATGCCTCTAGGCATCAAATATTACTTGTTCATATTTACATCAATAATTCCAAAACCATGCTATGTACAAGGTATTAAAAGATTTCATCTTGAAGCTTACATAATAACAAACTAATCAACTGCATAAATATTTGACGCCTGTCTAGTGCAGGTAAATAGATATTAACTGCTTTTATGATATTAATTGATATAGATATAATTTTCACATTTTTCTAAATATCTCAAAAACCAAGTAACACAGACAGAACTCCTTAGCCTCAAATGAAAGTTCTCAGTTACATAAATAAAATGCTGCTGACAATATGTTTGTAACTTGACTGGTTGCTTAGATATTGTAAATTGTTTACAAAATACTGCAAACATAATAGTTACTGTGTTTACTGTGACTTATAAAATTCAGTTTAAGACCTAGAACCTAAAGAATATTACCACTACAAAAATAGTTTGTGCTGAAAGGTTTTCCATTTATACTTCTGTCATATTCCCTATAGTTCCAGAGATATGAACATTTGTTTGAAATGGGAGGGCATCATTTGTTTGCATCAAAAGGCTTACCCCCGGATTTACTAATCTTCCATGCAGGACTAGCTTAGTCCTACACGGAAGTGGCCATTTAGGAGCAGGACGGCAGCGAACCATGCATATTAATGAGGCTCGCTGCCTGAGCTCCTAAGATTACACAGAGCATGTAAGAGTGCAGGGGGTGTGTCAGAGCAGAGCTCTCAGAGTATATACACCCTCACAATGAAGAACAGCAGAAAGGCGTAAGAAATGCACATGACAGCTCATAGGTGTCCGCATATCCCCACCAACATTCCCCTCTCATGTACAACAGCAAGTAAATACAAATAAAATGAACAAAACTTTTTTTTTTAAATCTGATTAAAGCTAACTGTAGGTGCACGGGTATGCCCATTGCTTAGCTATGATTAATTCAGCTTAAATGACTGAAGAGGATAACAAGGAAGATATATGCAAATGAAGCAGCATAGCAATAGTGTAGTAGGCAGAGCATTCGCCTTACAAGCAGGCATTCCCAGTTCGAGTCCCACTGCAGCACATTCCATTTTCCATGGCAAAGCACATTATGACCAATATTTTTGTTGCATAACCCACTAAATAACATATAGTTGTTAACTTGAGTGCTGCATTAAATGCACATGTGAGGTGTCAGTGTCACAATGAATAAAGCACCAGTAAGCAAGTATAAGCACCAATAAGCAGTAATAAGCATATTTAAGCAGTAGTGAGTTTAAGCCCATTTGCGTGGGGGTAGGCAATGCGCACACAGGCTAAGCAATTTAGAAGCTAACTCTTTATAAGCATCATTAACCAGAGGTTAGCAGTGATTACTTTCGCGCAAACCCATGCAAACCCACTTACAACTGCTCAAAAGTGCCTTAATCACTCTGTATCCAAAGGCCCTTGTTCTGACCAGCAACAAAATAAACAGCCTTGCATATCTTGAACCCAGGACCCTATACACTATTGTTACAGTAATTAACCACCAGGGTAGAGAATTTATGCTTTTGTTTTCTGTAACTAAGGTACAGGTTTTGAGCTTGAGTAAATTACTAACCACCTGCTACCCCTAACTAAGATGTTTCATTCACACACACACCCCCCCTACATTACCTACCTCTTAGTGCAAGAAATATGGACAAAGCCTAAAAATAAACAGGGACAGATATTAAATAATGCTCTTGTGAACTTAGAAAGTTGCTAGAACAGGATTTGTGCTAGTATGAGAAAGTTGCTAGAATAACAGGATTTGTGCTAGTATGAATTTTTCTAAAGGACATGAAGTCTGAAACTCAAATGTCTGTCATTATTTAGCAACTTCAGCCTTCAATGATTTTCTAGAAAATCACAAAATTTATGAGGAACAGACAAACCTCTCAACCATACTGAATTACTCGTTTTTTACCGAGTTTTGGGGTCCAAATGAAGGGGTGCCACGATTCCCGAGTGGCACCCCTTCATTTCTGATTTTTTTCTTTGGGTTTCTGAAATATTTCAAATATTGCGCTGTCGGAGCTGATGTCATCATGTGCGCAATGACATCAGCTCTTCCAGTGCTATCAGCCAGTCGGAATTGAGCTCCTTGAGCTCACATCATAATTTCCGGCACATTATCAGCGTTTGGAGCATGCGAGCAGGAAATATTATCAGCGTTTGGCTGGGAAAGCACTCGCATTCTTATCTTTGTTAGTAGCAGAATTTTTGGGCTGGGAAAGCACTCGCGTCACACTTGGAGTTAGTAGCAGCAGCAGCAGCATTTTATCAGTGGACTGGCCGGGAATTAAAGTGTTGGATTTATATACAAACATCTTAACAGTGCTCAAAGTGAATTATCGTTGGGGAACCATTTTTGGACTCGTCACTCAGGTAAAGTGTGTGTCTGTCTGCATAAAACTAGTTACTTAACATTTTTGCTGACAGTGTGAATTAATTCACCATTTAGGCAGGTTCTTTTATATTACAGCACATAAATCATTATTTACAGAGAAGAGTAGTTCTCTTCTCATTTCCAGCTACAGGAACAATAAATCAGGTTAATCTTTCACTCCATTAGTAATAAGTCCAAGTGTCTTGTCTCGCATGGATCTGGTTGCTTCATTCATTGGAAAACGTGTTAAGTTGTCTTCCGTTTACTTTATACTAAATGTATGCAACATATGAAGTGTGCTGCAGACAACAGATCAAAAGGTGTACTTGAACACTGTACTTATATTGCATTGTGTTGAGCTGTCCCCCTTTACCTCTAGCATGTTTGATTGTTTCTAGGTTGATCTCTTCAAAGATACTCTGTCATTATTTTGTCTGTCCCTTCTAGGCTGGCATATTTAAAGTGACCAGGCACCACTATGGCAGTGATACATACCCCTTACCTGCAAAGAATCATTGGTTTGAGCTGCAGCTGATAGATTGATTGCCTTGGGCAGATTGTCTACTTTCATGAGACTGTGGCCTGGCTGATACAATATCTTAAAGCTAACAGACTGAAGGATCAGTACCAAGTAAAAGATCATTGGATCGGTATCCTTGTTTTACAATAGCAATTAAAGAAGGCATGATCTATAATCAGGCAAAACGGTTCCCCAAAATATATTACTTCAGCATTTAACGGCCAAATACTTTTTTTTTTGTTTTCCCTATTTCCAATCCAGACCCTGAGATAAAACTGCTCTGGCTGTCTCAGGAATCTATGCATAATAGAAAATGTTGTCAAAAATTCAGGAGCTGCAAGTATGGGCTCTGAACACAGCATATCCTTTATCTGTTTAAAGGCTTATTTGGCTGCATTCATCCACATTACCTTCAGGGAAGCTTTACCTTTTGTCAGGTCTGCTGTAGGCAAGCAATACTGTCAAAATCTGGAAAAACTTCAAGTAAGTCATCCAAGCTAAAAAAAAGTCTTTATAAGCCTCTATGTTGCTGTGAATAAGTTTTGCATTACTTCCACTTTTTCATTTTGCAATTTCACAAGCTCTTTTCCTACCACATTGCCCAAACAGAGTGCTTCTGGCATGTCATCCCTATCTTTCATTTTGTTGGATTAGACATCACTCTGCTTTACCTGGTAGGTTTATAACTGCTTGGAATTTGGGAAAATGGTTCTTTTCCCAGTCTTTAGAAAATATTAATATTACCATTCAGGTGTGCTGCATATCTTGTATGTGATTTAAGAATTGTGTGCATCTATCTCTGAAATGTTGCAGGTCGTCTATGGGAAAAAGAAAAGTCAGCATTTTATAACATAAGACCCCAGTAAGTGTGGAAAATTATGTTTTTTTCAAATGTCTCTGGGCTACTAGGATTTGCTATTTAAGTATAAAGTGGATAGAAACCTAGACTTACTAAGTTTATCAATGCAACTGTCAAATTATCTTTCACATCTGGAAATTGCTCACAGAATGATGTATCATCCTGGTAAATTCCTATTTTTTGTGTGTGTGTGTGTGTGTGTATGTGTGTGAAAATGCCCACCCTATGTAATACATCTGGTGGCTAGAGGTTTTCAGCTTCAAACCCTGTACCTTTGGTACACAGTAAAAAGAGTCTAAACTCCCTAGCCACCATTTCTGAGTTCCATCTAGATTTTTTGTGCTAAGAGCTGAAAAGCTATGATGAGTGAGAACTGAATTTGTATTCCCTCATTATTGGCAGTCTGTCCAGTTTTTTTGTGCTAAGAGGTTGAGAGCTATGGTAAGAAGTGACAACTGAATTCACTAAATGATAGCCATTAAGTTTTAGGCTTCCTTTTTTCAGGAAACTGCTGATTTGGCATAGTGGTACGTTGCTCTGTAGTGCACAGGGTTTGAATTTTAATGCCAAGTCAAGTCTATTTTCATTGTGAGACAGTATTGCTTTGTTTAGTGGATGTCTGTTAGTGTTTTGTGCATTGTTGTACTGCAAAATGTAAAAATAAAATGCAAATAATCATTGTAAAAGTAAAGCAGTATGTACATATTAGTGTTTATGGTAAATGGGGAGAAACTGCCAGGTAATGGGACATTGAAATGGCTGCAGGGGACTGTGGTGCACTGCCGTATTTTGGTTGTCTGTTCTTCAGTTTGCATTTGAAAGTTGGTATCCCACAATTCCATTGGAGTGGGTGGGGTTACATAATTATGTATGCAAATTAGATGTTAATCAGCGTACAGATTTGTACCTATTTTTCATGGGCCTTGTCCAGATTTTTGATGTTTCCAGGTTGAGAGGTATGGGAACAGACAAAAAATATGGGGCAAAAATCTGGACATTCTGCAAAATTTGAACAGTTGAGAGGTATGCTACCTACCTAACACACACACACACACACACACACACACACACACACACACACACACACACACACACACACACACACACACAAAACCTCTCAACCTCTTAGAACAACAAACTCATAAATAAAACTGAGGCAAAGGCCCAAAAATAAGGACATTTTTTTTAAATATTGCTCTTATAAACTTAGAAAAGATACTAGAATAGTAGTAGGTCTTGCATTTCTGAAAGGTATGAAATCTGAAACTCAAATGTCTGCCATTATTTTCTAACTTCAGTCTTTAACAATTTGCCACTAATTTGCCAGAAAACTGCAATTTTATGAAAAACGGACCAAACATGTGATGCAAAAATATAAAATTGCCAGACAATACAGCTGGGAACCTGTCAAAGAAGGGACACCATTTTAATATGAGCACAGTTAACTTAGAGCAGCTAACAAAATTAGAGAATCTACATGCATTTCTAAAATAAAAGTAATGTATAACTCTGATCATTACAGTTATTTATAAAAAATAAACCCTCCACGTTTTCTTCCAAAATTGCTATTTTGCAGAGAGATTATTAGGGGGAGAGCAACATTTTGAGCCAAAATTGGGGACAGTTGAGAGGTTTGGATATTCCTAATTCTATAAAGCGATTTATTTGCACATACCTCTCAACCTCTTAATGCAGGAAATCTGGACAAGGCCAAATATATTGGGGGAACATACAAACAGTACTAAAAATTGACCTTGTATAAACTTAAGACAGTTAAGAGAATATCAGGTCTTGCTTTAGCATGCATTTTTCTGAAGATTATGACGTCTGAAACTTAACGTCGGTCATTTAGTGACTTCATTCCTAAATGATTTGCCAGAAAAGTTTTATTTTGCATTTTACAGCATGAACACCAATAAATATCTGTTACACAAAGCAATGCAGTCTCACAATGAAACTAGACTTAGCATTAAAACTTCTCTGTCCTTGAAACTCACATTCATTGAGACAGCATTGAAACCCACATTCAAAGAAAATACATTTTGCCAGTGGCAGATAAAGATTAACTTTGGGCTGTTTTCAAATCATAGGCCCCTTGCACATGAAACATACACATGCTCTTTGATTCACCTTCCATCATAAAAGTCTACTCAAACATCTACAGTCCACCAGTATCAGTAAATATGCACAATCTCTGAACTAGTAAAAGCCATCTACATAATTCCACATTAGAAAAATCTGTAACTAATGAAGAGGCTGCTGCTAGCAAACAACTTTATATTTCATGGTTTCATCTACAAATAATGTGCCTGTTGCCCTTGAGGAATAAATTGCCTATGTTGCATTAAAAACAATGATACGCTAGTAATATTGCAATAGGGAATGGATGGCAAACTGATAACAGGTTTATAGTTGCTACTAGATATCTTCACCAAAACAGGCTACGGCATCCACCCCCCTTTACAACACAATACAGTATCAGCAATGCATCTACCTACTGTGGGAGAAGAACCCACAGCCTTCTGCATCAAAAGCAAGTACACTACCTGTTGTGCTATTAACAGTACAAGCAAAAGCATAAGCAGCACTAAACTTAAGTTCCCTTGCAGCTCTCAGCTCCTTGTAAAATGTCGACACTCAGCTGTATGTCTGACCTTTGCAGCACAAGAAATCTGGAAAAAGCCAACATTTATTGGGGGGGGGGACAAAAGCCCAAAAAACAGGGACACATTTTAAACATTGCTTGTATAATTTTGGAAAGTTGCTAGAATAAAATGCTGCATTATCACCATGCATGTCTTGAACCCAGAACCATATGCATTATAGTCAGTGCAACATACCACTATGCTAAATCAGCAGTTTGAAAAATAGGAAGACAAACTTAATAGCTATCATTTACATAGCTCTCAACCTCTTAGCACAAACAACCTGGACAAACAAAGCCAATAATGAGGGAATACAAGTTCAGTTCTCACTTCACACCTTAGCACAAACAGCCTGGACAAACAACAAAAACAATAATGGGAGAAATACAACTTCAGTTCTCACTTCTCACCATAGCTCACAACCATTATAAAAGCAAATCTGAACAAAGTTCAGAAATGGTGGTGGTTAGGGACTTTAGGCTTGTCTTACCCTGAAGCAAAGATACAGGGTTTGAGCCTGAATACCTATAGCCAGCAGGTGTATTATGTGGGGGCATTCACACACACACACACACACACACACACACACACACACACACACACACACACACACACACACACACACACACACACACACACATTCACTTTGAATAAGATAATTGTGTGATTGTTCACACACTAAAGCCTTCACATAATACACTTGAATAAAACCTTACTACACTTGAATTGTTCACACATTCAAATCTATGATTGTTCAAAGCCACCAACACATACACTGTGCACTTACTTCAAATTCAATTGATTGCCTTCCAACTCAGATAATCTATTTGCTTTGTTTCCTGCTCTTGCCTTCCAACTCCATTTGCTTGCTTTGGTTCCCGCTCACAGCCAGCCAGACATGATGTGAGCTCACTTCCGACTGGCTGGTATCCTCCTTAAAAAGGAAGGAAGAAATATGTACGTACGTTTGTTTTTTTTTTTTTTCAAAAATGTTACCCCCCTTCTAAAATAGTTGTACTGAAATCAGTACAGTGCGTATGCCTCCCGACGTCCCTGCCACAGCCACATATGGTAAGCTAGCATAATATTACAGTATATGGACTATCTGTTCAACACCATCCTCATATGTGCCACTCACACACTAACCCTACATATACTGGGCCGCTACACAGTGTGGTCTGAAGCGTGTCTGTGGTATGGGACATGTGTGTGTATGGCCCTACAAACATGTAAACCGATAGGGTAACATACAGTGGAGTAGCATGTAACATCAGATAGAACAAGACCAAGAACAATGACATCTACCACAGTCTGTACACAGGCCAAAGTACATATTAACAATATATACAGTGTCGACAATCACCATGAGTACACAGACCTCAGTACTGTGCACACAAACACAGAATGTCCAGGTTATTTCATAAAATGTAACCCATACTACACATAACATGTCTGAAATCTCACTGGCTTGTTATCAGATATGACACTAATTATGGTGTACAGCACATATGCATCTCTTACTGCATGACATATATACAAAGGTTGATAGAGTTGTGGTGGGAGGCACATACACAGGGCCAATATTGACATGTTGCTGTGATACCCTCATACATTTACTGTTGTAACAGGGTTTGTTGCAACATATGTCCTATGAGGGATATGAAGTCAGTAACTCTCACGGCTGTCACAATCTACAGACTGCAATCCTCACACTACCTTCTCCAGTTCACAGATAGGTGCTCTGTGGGTAACACATGAAACAAAATGCACCACACACTGCCCAGTCTGCAGATGACCCTACAGATAGGGGTTTCCTCATAAACATAGCACTGACATGGCAGCTATTAAAACATGTAGGACAGCCATATCCACACACATTCTGTTAAACAATATTACTCCAAATGCAGTATAGCAGCACTTACATTCTGTAGTCAGGTCAGGCACATCCCCCTCCAGTGTGTTGCCCTGTTTCCACAATGTATGTTGTTAGAGGTAGATCCCCAATCCATCTGAGATGCTGTTGGCCAAACAATGGATCGAGTTCCTGCTCACAGTGAATGTAAAGACCCAACACCAACATGATGTTCTTAGATATTGGAGTGTGTTTCTATGTAATTGGCTATGGGAATTTTACCACAGCTGTTCCACATGCAATCAGCCAGAGGAGGGCTGCAATTCATACAGAGGCCATCAGCTGATCATGAGCAACACTTAAAATACACATGCTGCTGCCTAATCAAAGTAGGTGTAAATCTCCACATCCACCAGAGAGGGAGGGAGAGAGGCAGTGAGAGAGGCAGACAGAGGCAAAGAAAAGTTAGTCAGGGGTGGGAGAGTAAGACATAAGCATGTTTGTGTCATGCACTTACCAGTTGCTGTTTGTCTTTTTGGCTTTTCCTGGTTAGGGGTCACCACAGTGGAACTCCGGTCCACTAATGATTGGCAATAGATTTTTATGGTGCTGAGTTGCCAGCCTGATACCCAAACTTCAGCGAAGGCACACCCATTCATGCATGTCTTTCGGAGGCCACGTGACTGCAGGGGGACATGCAGACTCCGCACAGAAGACACTCCAGCCATGACAACCTGTTGCTGTGAGGCAACACACCTACCAGTACGGGGTATCAAACCCCTGACAACTATATAGTGCTATCACATGTCTATGCAGTTATTGGATGTGCCACATAGGTTACATGTTGAGGAGCCCTCAAAACGTATATGTGATGGTGAGTGACATCTTCAATAGGGATATGGTAGCTATATGGTAGGTGTAGTACACATGCCTGTCCACATAAACAGGTGCCAGCGTCAACACAGCCACTTTCTCACAGGGATGCACACCCATTGACACACTTGGCAGGGCCAGGAATACAAATCATCACTAGTGAGATTGCCACAACACATTACTGTGCAGGTATCACATGCACCACAGGGGTCATACGGAGTTTATATGGGCAAAGGGTATGTGGAGGTGTGTGACATCAGACTGCATGCTTCAGTATGCCAATGGGGTTGCAGTGAGTGTGAATATGGTGATATGCATTGTACAACACACACACACAGACACAGGGTGCCAGTACTGACATGCATGAGTGCATTGCTTCATGGGTGTGTAGTGGTCGACTGTGCCAGACAGCTATACAAGGCTAGGTGATGGGTATATCTTGGCATCAGGCCACATGACATTGGTTTTCAATGTGGCTCAAGAGTGTAGTGTCTGGATTTGACCCCACAGGTGGGTATTGTATTCACCATTCAGTCACCTGGGTGATTACTGCATGTAGCCAATGCTGTGCATTGCTTGCCATGTATGTGTTCCTTAGTCCATGACATGGACAGTGTCTGGGATGTGCACACCTCCCACATGCATGTACAATGACATCTGGAACTGTACCTGAGGTGTCTGGCCCATGTTGTGTACACAGATTATCAGCAGAT
This sequence comes from Protopterus annectens, assembly GCF_019279795.1. Lineage (NCBI taxonomy): Eukaryota > Metazoa > Chordata > Ceratodontiformes > Protopteridae > Protopterus > Protopterus annectens. The sequence continues at coordinate 1,523,118,400 of NC_056737.1, read as the reverse complement.
GTGCCAGTCCTGGCTTCATGTGGCGGGAACTGTTAATGGATGGCAGGTTGACCCAGCACCTACTTTGATAGCATGATACTGGTATTCCCTGGTGTCAGTGTCATCTGTTCATACAAGGCATGTTTTCAGGCATGGTATGACCTTTGTGGGTCACATTTGAAGGCACCATAGGTATTGCTGGTTTCTAGTGGGGAACATGGGGAAGGTGCACTGTCAGCATGTACGTGCCTATTTGACTGATGGTCAGGGTGCCATGACAACTGTAGCCCACTGCAATCACACCGTGGTTACTATCAGTGGGCAATATGCAGGGTACTACCAACATAGCGGCTGTTGCCTAGGCAATTGTGTGTGTGTGTATGGGACATGGGTTGAGAGTGTTATCTGGGTAATACTAGGGTCACTCACTTTGTTTGCCTATCACATGTAGGGGTATGGATATGCACCCCAGCCTCTCGGCTATTTCACATCTGTTATCCCTGTATGGTTGACATTGTGATATATACTAGGGCCACCATGAAAGAAATATGCAAAGCCCTTTCCCCATTGAGTCCAGTTGTTACACATTCACAACCACCTCTACACAGGATACAAATTACAAACACAGACACACACACACAGACACACACACACACACACACACACACACACACACACACACACACACCTGTCATGTCTTGCATTAAAACTCCTACCTAACTAGTTTATTACACTACAGCACTATGCAGTTATAGGATGTACCACGGAAATTACAGGAGTACTTCTGATGACATCATCAGGATTGCCAAAGTATGGCATTTGAAGTGTAGTGAGTGTGACTAGCCTGAAATGCATTGCTCCCCACTCAGACATCGAAACACACACAAAACATTCACTACTGACATGTGTGGGGATAGAACCACTACCAGAGATCTATATCACACTACAGTATGAAGCAGTTATAGGATGTCACACGGGATAACCAGAGTACTCCTTCCCCAAATGTGTATTTCACAGTGAATGACATCAGCAGGATTGCCAAGGTAGGGCATTTAATGTGTAGTGAGTGTGGCTAGCCTAAAATGCATCACTCCCTACACAGACATCGAAACACACACAAAAACATCCACAACTGCCATGTGTGGGGATAGAACCCCTACCAGATTTCTATATCACACTACAGCATGAAGCAGTTTTAGGATGCACCATGGAGATAACTGGAGTACTCCTTCCCCAAATGTGTATTTCATAGTGAATGACATCAGCAGGATTGCCAAAGTAGGGAACTTGAAGTGTAATGAGTGTGACTAGCCTAAAATGCATTGCTCTCTACAAAGACAGACACACACACACACACACACACACACACACACACACACACACACACACACATACACACTTGCTATTTCCAGGATTAGAACTCCTACCTATTTTATTACACTACAGCAGTATGCAGTTATAGGACTCACCATGGAGATTACTGGGTTACAACTTTCCCAATGGTGTATTTCAAGATGGATGATATCAGCAGCCTTCTCAAAGTAGGGCATTTGAATTGTAGGGAGTGTGTCTAGCCTAAAAAGCATTACTCTCTACACGGACAGAACACACAAAGTTGAGAAGTCAGGGATTAGAACTCCTACCTAAGTATTTTATCACACTACAGCAGTACACAGTTATAGGACGCATCACAGAGATTACTGGACTACAACTTTCCCAAAGGTGGATTTCACAGTGGATGACCTCAGCAGGCTTGCTGTGGGGAGGGCAGTGTGTGTGCATGGGCCATAACCCATTCATCTAGAGGTTGACAAACCAGATGCGGGCACATGCAGGGTCATATCCCACAGGGACGTGTATACAGCTGCTAGATGACTACTTCCTTGTACAGTCATGTTGCACAGCTAGCACTTGTACCACATAGTCTGTAATACTGACAGATACCAGTGGCTAGTATCTACAGTGAGTGACATCTGAACCTCATGTGGTTACAGCCATTTGGCAGTGTGCAGGGTCATATTCCACAGGTACGTGTATACAGCTGCTAGATAACTACTTCCTTGTACAGGTATGTTGCACAGCTAGCACTTGTACCACATAGTCTGTAATGCTGACAGAAACCGGTGGCTAGTATCTACAGTGAGTGACATCTGAACCTCATGTGGTTATAGTCATTTGGCTGTGTGCTGGGTGGGACAGGCCTGGATGGTTCCTTGTTACAGTCACTCTCTTCCACACATCTATGTACGTCTACTTTTGGCTTATTATAATGTGTTGTCCTTGGATATATGTCTGTATTCCTATCCACTGTGTGGGCAAAGCATGACTGGTGCATACTGAGGATTGTCTGCAATAACATCTGCAACTGCCAGATATGTCTGGTCCACTGTTGTTTGCAGACATGGGCTTCATGTGAGTAAGTGTGTGAGCATGCCGAGTATGCCCTTCTGTATTGCATGTGTAGATTGATTCCAGGTAGTTTGTACTCAAGTGAAGACTTTTGTGTTGTACAGCTACAGGTAACAAACTGTTTCTGCAGGGTATCTGTTCATTTGGCAATATCGGGACAAAGTCTGCAGGGGATAGTATGTACTGTAGGTGATTGTGTCTGTGCTGCTTCACCTACATGGTACTGCTGTTAGCAGAGATATTCAAACATGTGTACTGTTATATGCTGTGAAGTTTTCTATCCTCATGTACTGTCAGGTGGACAATGCTGCTCACAGTGATGTCTTGGGGGATAAGGGTGACTTCAGCTGTGTGCGGTATTATGGGCAGACGTCTACATATTCATGGTAGGTTATGCCATCCTGGAGGGGGAGCTGCAGACACTTGCTGCTGGGTCTGTGTATCCGGTTCAGCACCTTGGTACAGAGCTGGCAGGGGGTCCCATACTTGCACATCCATCAACATGACAGTATGGCATTATATGGCTATGGCAATACCTCACAGCTGTACAGACTCGCACAGTTTACCTAGAGGTAGGGGCCATGAGTCAGGACATTACCCCATATTGGTGTATGAGCAGGTCTGTAGCCACCCATTTATGTGTTCACAGCCAGGGATAGTGTGTGTATACAGCTGTGTTTTGGACCTTGAACACTCCATGCTGCCCATGCTCCCACCCCCCCCCTCTGTTGTTCTCTCCTCTTCCTTACATTATGCGTACATTCTCTGATACTTTACCTATGGTTATCACCCCATCATGGCTGTGTGTTGTTCCACAGTTCATGCAGTTGGACATGGTGGACATGTTACTGTGGTTTGTCTACATAGTCTTGCATATGGCGTATGTGATGTGTGTTGTGTTGTGTTGTTAATTGGGTGTCCATGACATAACATGCATTGGCAGTACATGTGAGACACGGACCCTTGGCAGAGGCCTGTGGGCCATTAGCTGTTGATGTGGACCAAATGTGGCAGGCTGTTGCATTCTGTCAGTCCTACAGTCTCAGACCACCATATAGTATATTCCCCTGGGGTGACACGGTAGTTGTGCTAGGTGTTCATGCCAATACCATCTATCAGTCTTGATCAGATGGTGTGGATGCTGGCAGGGTGCTACCTACAGCTGGCGACACACCTGCATGGGACACCTACACTGCATGATGCATTCTTTTGCTATTGCTATATACAGGTGTGGTCATATTGTACCCATTCCCCACAGCAGGGGCACAACCAGAAAGGTACCTGTGGGTGGTGTTTGCGTGAACTGGGTGCATGTGTGCTATGGACACTACTTGCATCTGACACAAAGATATGCATTGGGCATTCCAGTTATGGTTGCATGTGCAGGTACATCAGCTGGTTCCCAATACATCAGTCCTACCTCCTTTGTGATCTGTGAGTGTTTGGGCAGACAACACCGATATCCCCTACTACAGGGCCAGATAATGTGATGCATATCTGTATGTACTATTCCAAGGGTGTGTCCATTTCACAGTGACACAATACATACTGTGTGTCTCGGGTACTTTCCCCTGTGTACTGCTTGTATATCTAGCCCAACAGCCATGCCATGTCAGTCTTTCAAATGGTGACACATATTACCACCATACATTTGCAATGGGTTACTGCTAGCTTGTGTTATACTGGTGGATATTGTGTTTGGCACTGCAGTTGTGAGGACTTGTCCCTGTCATCAGCGGTAGTGGGCAATGGCCACCAGGTCTTACATCAACATGCATACATACCAACCACTCTCACACAATATGAAACACACATCAACCTAACACACACACATACCTGCAAATTGTGCAGATGCTATAACCTATCCTGCAACGTTGGCCACCTCTGTGCATCCGTGCTCCACTGGAATTATACCTCCACATACATGCTCCTGCATTTCTACATAGAATTGTGGGGGGCACATCTGACTGTTACAATGTGTGTACATCAGATTTGGGGGTTGCACACCAGACCATTACTACATAAATAAGTAGGGATGGGGGAGAACACCTGAATGTTTCTACATTCCTACACAGGATTTGGGGGGGCACACCTGACTATTTCTACATTCCTACACAGCATTGGGGGGCACACCTGAATGTTTTTACATTTCTACACAGGATTGGGGGGCCACACTTGACTGCTTCTATGTTCCTACACAGGATTGGGGGGGACACCTGGCTATTTCTACATTTCTTCACAGGACTGGGGGGCACACCTGTTTCTACATTCCTACACAGGATTGGGGGACATACCTGACTGTTATTACATTTCTACGTAGGATGTGGGAGAACACCTGACACTTAAACATATTTGCTATGTCTGTACTGGTATGTCAGGTACTCCATTTCATTCTGTATTCTAATCTGTCATGCTGACTAGAGGCATATCAGTGTACTACAGGTCTAAGCTTTGTTTGACCTACATATTAGTTTCTGACTTCCTACCCTTCAGAACTAACGTCCCACTGAATGACCTGCTGTAGTCTGCCTGTGTAGGCCTGGGGGGGAGGTTACCCATAGGGATTATTCAGAGGCCATAGCACAGCCTTTGTTTGTGCTTGGCTACACCTGTCCTGCTGGCTGTGACTTTTGTTGGGTATGCGAACCCCCCATGACTGGCATGTGTGAGTCACTTACCTTGTGAGTGTCCCAGTATTGAGGGTGGTGCTGCAGGGCTGCCTATGCCGCATGCACATAGTACACTTCCTACACATGTTTGAGCACAGGTAGTGTCACATTTGGCATCCCTTTAACTGTATGCGAGAGTCAGAGAGAGGTGTTATTCCCTAGGTCCCTCTTGTGTTAGGGTATGTGCTATGCGTTGCCTCTTTACCAAGGTCAGGGCATACTGGGCATGCCTCCTTCTGCCTACTGGGGAAGGCTCAGATTGTTCTTCCTCAGAGTCACTCTGCACCTGTACAGGTCTTGGCCATGGTGGGGGGCTTTGTGGCCCTGCCCCATGTTGTTCCTGCTGCAGGTGTTTCCATGAGATCATCTTGTGTAGCATGGCACTTACATTAACAATTTGGGTAGTTGCAGCTGGTGAGTACTGTAAGGCTCCACCGGAAGTATCCAGGCACCAGAACCATGACTTGAGCATCCCAAAACACACGCTCTATTATTATCCTGGCCTGTGCATGTTCCTCATTATGGAGTTCATGTTCGGGTGTGTGTACATTTCTGATGGGTGTCATTAGCCACGGCTCCAGTGTGTATCCAGCATCCCCCACTAGGTGACCATCAGGGATGTCCCCATTGTCAAATCTCTGGTACAGCTGCATCAGATGCCAGATGTGAGAATCATGATAGCTTCCAAGGCAGGCAGCACACATATTCATTATTATGCCCTGGGCATCGTACACAACCTGGCAGTTGATGAGGTGGAAACTCTTGCAGTTGATGTAGACCCTACCCTCCTCACCGGGTGGTTCTTTGATGCATATGTGTGTGCAGTCTATAGCACCCACTCCCTCAGGGTATTCTGCTATTTGGTGGAAGAGTTGCATATTGCTGGCCAACACCTCATGGGTTTTGGGGAAATATACGTGGTCAACGGCATGTGGTGACATGGCATCCAGGAACTGGTGGAGTACCTTGGATGCTGATGTCTGTGAGATTCCCATCATATCCCCAGTTGGCCTTTGGAAGGTACATGTAGCTAGTATTCTTAGGCCTACACATACCTTGGTATCCACTGGGATGGGTTACCCTCTGTTAGTTCTTTGTGTCAGGTGTGGCCAGCACAGCTCAAATATTTGCTGTAGGAGGTCCCTGTCCACCTTATAGAGCTCCACTATCTGCAGCTCATGTAGCCCCGGGTAGGTTACCCTGGGTATGTACACTCTTCTCCATCTCCTCACTGTGGGTTGGTTGACAGCATTCACATCATCACCACCCTCAGCCTCTTCCACAAGTTATTGTTTAAACATTTCTGCAGTTTTTTTTCTACCTAAGTAGTGTTGGTAGTGTAGCACTGTCCATATTCAGGCTTGTGTTTTGGGCCTAGTTGTTTGTTAGAGGCTGTATGTCTGAGCACATGTTCCAGGCCATCATAGCTTAGCCAATGTCAGTAGAGCATTTCAGGGAGAGTGATTTGTTTGTGGTCATTGGCTGGCTGGGGTTGCCTGGACTACGCCTTGGAGTAAGCACCTCATTGGTTCTTTCAAGCTTTTTTTAAAGGTGTTTCAGGTTTCAACTTTGTTACTTAAGAAGTTAACTTGTGAGTGTTTCTGCCATTTCACACTGAGCCAATCGGAGGAAGTCTGAGGAAGGGCTATGAGCTAACTAATCTGTGGTATATAACATTAAGTATCCAGTTTTTTGCTTATTTCTGAGTTATTTATAGCACTTTTATTTTACTCACTATGTGTGAGGTATTAACTAGAATTTTCTACAATTATTAAGCATCTGGTTGGGTTTGTTTGTTCTGATTTTTGTTTCCCACCCCCCCTCTCTATTGGAGTCCTGTTTTTATACTTGGTGGCTTTGTAGTTGCCCGCCCCTACTGTAAATTTGATCTGGGACAGTCCTGCCAGTCTGGTGTCATTACCTCATTCTACCTAATCCAGGGAGAGCATTTGAAAAGGCCAACCCAGTTAGCTTCTGCTCCACCTTTCCCCTTTGCACTTTACAAAAAAAATATATATATATATATATATATATATATATATATATTTTTTTTTTTTTTTAAGCTTGTTTCCTGCCTTTCCTGTAAGTCATCCAGCCCAGATACAGATTTGCTGTATCCAGGACTGTTTGTAAGCTTCTGAGCCCCCAAGCCTTTCTGGTTGGCGGGAAGCCTTCACGCATAATTTTATTTCTTAGAACTAGCCAGTTTTCTAGTTTCAGCACTCAGATCTGTTTCTTTGAGCTCAGCACTTGTTCAGAACTCATTGTAAGCACTAAATAAGCTACAAATTACTACAGCACTCAACTTTCCTCACTTGTCTAGAGGAAAACAGTTTTTATTACTTAATAAATAAACACCTATCCAGGCATGTCTAATGGTCAGCTCTTGGTGTTTTCTCCTGTCTACTTGATGAATCCGGGCATCTTGGGGCAATGCAGCAATTGTCGCATGTACACAGACAACTCTCTCCTCCTATCATCCAGCACTACAACCTATGAGAGATGCACTTATATAGCCAAACTGGAAACAAAGATCTCTTAACCCAAGACTGGACTAGACAGTCAAAAGGAGAATGTAAACACTTGTACCACACCACACTCATCACATAGTCCCTCAACACCTACACCACCAAAACACAAAACACACACCTTCATTTACGGAGGCTCTCAAAAAAAATCTATCCAAGCAATAGTGACCTCCAAAGCAGAAATGCAAGCAACATCCACCCCTCAACACAACCCAAATGACACATAGCCCAGAAACTCAATGTGCCACTCAACCACAGCCCATAAAGCATAACAACGTACCCAACACTCTTGTCACAGGTGACTCTATAGTCAGGCACACTGATGTTCCACTCACCAGACTAAACAAGGAGAAAGTTACTGTCAGCTGCCTGTCAGGTGCCAGCATCCACCACATAACACATGCACTCAGGTCACTCCACAACAAGTACAAATATGACTCTGTTATTGCCCATGTTGGTGTCAATGACCTGTGATGTACCTCCGTGGACTACATGAAAAGAGACATGGAGGAGCTGTCCGATCTTGTAGCCCAGGCAGGTATGACCCTAGCCCTGAGTAGCATCCTGCCATCACCCAGAATGATACCACAGTACAACGACAAAATGATTGATTTCAACAATTGGCTAAGCTTCTGTTGTCATTCTAAGGGGATCCAATATCTGTCTGCCTGGGATGACATGATCGACAAACCACGATGCTTTGTCAGAGATGGCCTGCACCTGTCACCCTTGGGATTCAGGATACTGGCTAAGGCTCTTGCCACCCCTATAGTGCCTTTTTTAGGCAAGATTAAAATGACAAATTCACCACTGTAACATGTTCAAGCAAGCAAAATCTGAGGGAATTGCTATTTAATGCTGGAAGTCTAAACCTCAAAATGCACTTGCTCAAGCCACTCCTTAAAATGGAGAATATCGACATCTGTGCAGTGACAGACACCTGGTTCAAGGATCCAAACAGCACCCCTGCATTACCAGGCTATAATTCATACCACACCTTTCGGCTACCTAACCTGGACCGAAGCACTAAAGGTGGAGATGTGTCCATATTCATTAAAGATATCCACACCTCCAGGTTAGTTGCTCAGCATAAACAAAAAGTAGTCAAAACAGACCAAAGCAAATTATTCCAAGAAGAACGAGCCTATAACCAGCGAAGTTATAATACTCCTCTTTATTCGACACAGCGATATAAAACAGTCCAAACCACACTATAAAAACAAGTCCAGCAGTGTTAATCCAAGAAAAGATTAAGCGCTTTCATCCACTGTATCGTGGACTTCCTCAGAATCAATTAAACTAATTAAATGATCCATTTTAAAGCCTTTTTGGCGCCAAACTTCCATGACCTCAAAGGAAAAATGAAATAATAGAGGAAATGGAATTTATTAGTAAATTATTTTTAGATAGGGGATATCCTGAATTTTTAATAGAAGAAGTTAAAACATACGTGATAGAACAATGGGGGATCAAATATTTCCCTGTATTGGGTCGATCCAGTTATAATAATACAATAGTACAGAATGATGATGAAGGATACAATAGGGCATGTATATTATACTACACCACGCAGGTTGATTATATTAAAGAAATGGTGAAGAAATATTGGAATATATCTTTTTATGATTCTGACATTAGGGAAGTATTGGGTGAGACACCTATTTTTGTATATAAAATGGGAATGAATTTGAAGTCCCTATTAGAAAGGAATATTAGTCAGATTAGGAGTATTAGTAAAAAAAGAGGAGCTAGGAAGTGTGGAAGTTGTCAGTATTGTAAAGTCATATATGAAGAAGAAAATATGGTACTAGATAATATAAATAGGACGAAGGTCACATTTATTAATGGGAATTGCAACACTACCAATATTGTATATTTAGCCAAATGCCAACAATGTAGTTGTTACTACACAGGCAAAACTGAACGAAAATTTAGAAGGCGAATCTATGAACATTTATATGCAATCAAAAAAAGAGATAGCTGTAATGCTTTAAGTCGACACATGCAAGAGACCGACAACAAGCACTATTTTAAGTTTGCAATTTTAGAACGTATGAATTTTAACATTAGAGGAGGTAACTTTAAGGTATACATAGCAGTTAGAGAGGCAAAATGGCAAATACTTACTGACGCCTCCACTAAACCAGGTTTAAATGAATATATTTTGTTAAGAGCATTTTTAGTTTGAAGTTCTTTATTATGCTTTTTTATCATGCTTTTTTATCGTGTTTTTTATCATGTATTTTATGTTCCTCTATCATGATATTCAGAATGTCATTTTAGAATTATGAACTTTCAAATTTTATTAGGTCATGGGGCAAAATGATTTTAAGACTCTGCCATAAACTTCAATGTATTAATTATAAAACAAAACACCATTTATAATAATAGGATTCATACAATTAGGTTATCAATTTTCTCATATTTACATACATTTGAATATTTTTACCCATATATGTATTTTTACTTATTATTATTTAGTTATAGTACTCGGTTATATAAATTAATGGAATTTTATAAGATTGCTTTTTTATATATTATATACAGTATTTTAAGGAGTTCTATTTATATATAACATACATAATGAGTTTGATAGGTTATTTAGATACTTATTTATATTTATGTTTTATATAGGCAATGAATGTTTGGTTGTCATTTTTTACATATCATTATGTTTCTCATATTATATTATGCAATGTAATAGAAATGTTATAGATAGAAAAAATAGGACGAATATGTCTTTAAAATTGACAAGAAGTTTGGCGCCAAAAAGGCTTTAAAGTGGATCATTTAATTAGTTTAAATGATTCTGAGGAAGTCCACGATACAGTGGATGAAAGCGCTTAATCTTTTCTTGGATTAACACTGCTGGACTTGTTTTTATAGTGTGGTTTGGATTGTTTTATATTGCTGTGTCGAATAAAGAGGAGTATTATAGCTTCACTGGTTATAGGCTCATTCTTCTTGGAATATTTTGCTTTGCTCAGCATAATGCATCCGAGATTATCCAAGTGCAACTAACTCTGGGCAAGACCACAATCCAAATTATAGCTTGCTACAGAACCCCCACCACACCCCAGCATTCCCACTCCTCATTTCTTGATACACTGGAAAATATTAGGGTACAACCTAACACCCTAATAATGGGTGATTTCAACTACCCCACCATTACCTGGGAAAACTACTAATGTACCAACTCTTGTGCTCATTGTTTTCTGGAATTCATAAATTCCAACACCTTGGATCAACTTATCCACACCCCCACCAGGGACAGCAATATCCTAGACCTGGTCATTACCAACATGTGCAAAAGCTATTCCACACCAGAGGTCATTTTCTTGTTGGTCAGATCCGACCACAAGCAAATCACCTTAGACATCCACATCCCACCCACACCCTCCATTAGGGAAACCACCATAAAAAATTTCTCCAAAGCCAACTTCATGCTTCTTAAGACAGAAGTGACAAACTTCGCGACACCCATGCTGACAGACAATAGAGGTACAACTGCTGAATCCTATACAATTGCACTTTATAAGCACTTACACAAGTGCATGGGTCGTGCAATCCCTAACAGACCCAAGATGTTATCCTCCAAAAAAAGGAAGCCAATCTGGTGGTCCCCTGCAATAAACAAACTCTACAACAAAGGAAAGAAACTGTTGCAAAAAAGAGTAAAACCCTATGATTGGAAGAACTCCATGGTCAGCCTCAGTAAGAAGCTGAGATCCCTCATAAAATCCTCCAAAGCTAGTTACAAAAACAAAATCACCACTGATTCTAAAGACAACCACAAAGCATTCTATAGCTATGTCAAGAATCTCAATGGCAACACTCAGATCTGCTCTCAGTTACAGCACAATGGCACTAAATATACAGAACCAACTGATATTACCAACATCCTGGCAGATAGGTTCAGTACTAACTTTACCCCTCTCTCATCCCCTAAAGGGCCCATCTCTATATTGGAAGAATGCAAAGTTCCTGTAATCATGGCTACACAGGTAAAAAACACACTCTCCAAAATCAAGAACACAGCATCCATGGGACCTGACAACATCCCAGGCTCCATTCTACATGAACTACAAAATGAACTGACACCCCACCTAATTACCATGCTCAATCATAGCCTCACCTCAGGCTTTGTACCCACTGAATGGCGCACAGCAACGGTTATCCCACTCCACAAAGGGGGAGCCACCATGGACCCCGGGAACTACCCCCTCATTAGCCTGATGAGCCTGGTCTGCAAGGCAATGGAATGTATTATCATGGAACTTATAAACAATGACATTGGTAATCTCCAAACTCTGGACGCTACCCAGTTTGGGTTTGTAAAAGGCAGATCATGTCTCCTAAACCTGATAGACTTCTTTGAAGATGTCACCAAAGCCGTAGATGAGGGTAAGGTGGTTCACACAGCCTATCTAGACCTCGCCAAGGCTTTCAACATCATCCCCCACTCTGGAATTACAGATAAACTCACTAAACTAGGAATAAATCCATAGGTCACAAGATAGGTTGCCAGCTGGCTCACTGACAGAATCCACACTGTGAAAGTAGCAGACTCTAATTTCAACTTCAGATCAGTGACAAGTGGAGTGCCACAGGATTCAGTCCTAAGTCCTCTCCTGTTTGGCATCTACTTCTCTGAAATACAGGCTAACACAGAAGGTCTTTGGCTAACAAAGTTCGCAGATGACTGCAAACTTGGAGCCATAATCAAAACTACTAACGATGTGGACATCCTACAAATGGGCCTCAATGAGACAGATGCCTGGTGTCAAAGCCATGGCCTCAAGCTCAATGCCAAAAAGTGCATTGTCATCCCTTTTAGTAAAAACTTTGTACCCATGAACTACCACATAGGCGGTAGTCTACTTAGCACTGAAAATGTGATAAGAGACCTTGGGACACAGGTGGACAATAGTCTCTCCTTTGATAATCACATCGCCACAGAAGTCAGGAAATATTTCTACATGGCACACCTCATCACAAAATGTTTCTCATCCAGGAAAAAAGAGGTCATTGTTCCCCTCTACTCATCACTCATTAGACCCATTATAGAGTACAACACTCCTTTTGGTATATACCTCACAAGACAACTACAACAACTGGAACGGCCACAGAAATACCTCACAAAGAGGATAATTGGCCTCAAACAGATGCCCTACGCAGACCATCTAAAAAAATTCCAGCTTTACTCTGTCACATATCACCTACTCAGAGGCAATCTATGCCTAACATACAAAGCTATGTCAAACCCAGAGCTGTTGGACATGCTCCATGTAAAAAAATCCCAATCCCTCCAAGCTACACACTCTAGGGACCTAAAACTTGTCACCACAATAAACAGAACATAATGGAGGGATAGATTCCTGTCCCAGAGACTTCCCATACTCTGGAATAAACTACCTATCTATATCAAACAAAGCTCCTCATTAGCACTCTTCAAGAAAAATCTTGATGATTGGGTGGGAGATAGGAAATTCACCCTGGGGATCACGTCTGTGGCTCTGCTTGACAGGGGCACAGGAAAATAATTTTCTTGGGTGACAAAAGCCAGGGTACCATTTGGCTAGACTTATATAAGCCCTATAATAGCCTAGTACCTACCTATGAACCTATGATAGCTATTGCAGCCCCAATCATTTTGTTGTTTTGTCTTTTAAAACCTCCCCGCTAGTATACACCGGTGGTATAGAGTATGGGAAAACCAGAGTGGAAGGTGTTTGCATAGTTTATAGTAGTGTTATGGGCTGGGTTGGTCTTCTGCCTGTGTAATTGGCTGATTATGATACATTTCACCTGCCAGCTATGCTAGTTCTCCTTAATTAACTTCCTACTACTGTTTTCCCTTCCAATTGCCTTTCTATTTAAGCCCGGGGACTTGCCACACAAACACAGTGCTCAAATGTGCACAGAGCTGCTATTTATAAGCATCATTAACCGGAGGTTAGCAGTGATTACCCTCATGCAAACCCACTTACAACTGCTCAAAAGTGCCTTAATCACTCTGTATCAAAAAGGCACTTATTCTGACCAGCAACAAAATAAACAGCCTTGCAGGTCTTGAACCCAGGACCCTATACACTATTGTCACAGTAGTTAACCACCAAGACATCACAGCAGTACAGAAAAATGAGGTATCAGCAAACAAGTCTTCACTATAGTAAAATCAGGACTTGAAACGGTCATTCATTTTACTGAGAGAGACATCAGGTAATTCAACGTTTGGTAGAGACATTGTGGTAAAATCAAAAAAATTCCGTAGTGTTATTTAGAACCACAAAAAAATCAATAATAATATCCAATTGGCCCACCCAACCCAAAATAAAGATATTGAACTGTGAACCTGTCTTATTGTGTTGTGTCCTATAGATAACTATATCACTATTAATTTTTGACAGACAAGATCAGACAGACAATATCATTGGGGGCGGGGGGGGCACCCACCAATTGCCACCAGATGTATTGCCTGAACGCGGCTTTTGCATTTTGAGGATCTCTACTTATTGTGTGTGTGTGTGGTTTGCTGGTTTCCTGCCTATCTAGCTGCTTGTTTTTGCTTTGTATTTGGTTTCTGGTTTCTTTCTTTCTTGTTTGTGTGGTTATGAGCCGGTTTATGCACTGGTACGGAGAAGCGAGAGCAATTTTGGCGCTTCCTGGTCGCTTCAACTCAAATACAATTAACTCAGCCAGCTTTGCTGCTCATGCCTCTGGGTGGGTCAAGGGTTACTGTTATTTCTGAGAACAGCGGAACTACGGCGTTCAAAACTAAAACAACTAAATGCCTTTTGCCTCCATGTTCCAATTGTGTTTCATGTGTTCGCGAAGGGTTATAGAAGAAGGTGGTTCTGTGGGTTTTGTTCACACTTCTGTTCTTCTAATCAGAATGAGGAAATTAAGGATCGAAATTAATCACGGCAGATTAATCAATGCGCTTTCTTCAATTCATCACTTCTTCATTCACACAAGCCCGCTTTCACTTTCACAAAGTGATCCGCAGTAGCAGCAACAACAGTTCCTTTGCATTCCTTGCATCCAATCTATGCTATAGTAAGCGTTTTACAAATAGCTGACTTTTGAGCTTTAAAATTTGTATTTAACAATTTGTTGAATTAAAGAACATAGTCCTAAGGGATCCCGGTATATAAACTCCACACCTCTACACCATGTTGAGTGATTTCCATTGTGAGCTTATGAGACTTTTGATGAATGGGCTGAGAATTGTTAGAGCTAAAATCAATAATTGTGAATTGGAGTTTGCAAGTTTTGTTTAAGGAAATTTTCAAAAGTGAATGATGCTGTTAGTGCTGATTTACTTAGGCAGAAGGCAGAAAACAGAAGTATTTTGATTGAAGATTTTGATAGCAGTAGGAGTGCAATACTGTATTAAACCGTAAATATAAAAAGTTAAATAGAGACTTAAAGGACTATGCCGAATCAAGACACACCCGACCCCTTGTTCATGAATGGGTTCACCCCCAACTTCAGCCCCCAGGGATCATCCTAAGTGGGGTCCCCGAACCATCCCTACTTCTGACTCCTTTCCTTTCCACCACTGGTCTGGAAGAACTGTACCAGGAAGATTTTTAAAGAGGAAATCGGAACGAAGATAATGCTGAAATTACCAACAACAGATACAGGGTCCATTCCTGGGGAGGGTTGACCTCTGGGTGGGCCATGAGGGCCAACCCCCCACCACCTATGCAATATTATTATCTCTGTCTGAACAAAAAAATTTGTTATATTACATAGTGAGTTCTCTCAAGAGTATTGGACACTTCAAGTTTGGATCTACCCATCTGCATTTTTATGGGGCCACGGGATATTATTTATTTGGAAAGTAAAATAGAAGAGTGTGGTCAGATGGTTTCTACAACTGTAACCCTCAGGTCTGGTGTATCTGTTCTGGCCCGCTCTTGCCAGGGCATTTTAGTGGGCAAGACGGAAGGCAGCTAAGGAGAGGATATATACAAAACACGCCTATGACACAGAAAAAAAAATACAGACGCTGCAACATGATGATGTTGATTTTTAAAAAATTTTTCTTACATGTTGTTGTGGTTCAGCATCAAAAGAATGTGTGGAGGAATGGTTTTTATTCTGAGGAAGTTGTTTTAACAAGCGTTACTACAGTGGACATCACACGTTTAAAATAAACTTGTATTGCCTGAAGCGTGCTTTTGCATTTGGAGGGATTCCTGTTCTTATTGTGTGTTGGTTTTTTGCTGGTTCTTTGTTTGTCTAGCTGTAAAATCAAACTGATCCTGTGAAAGGAATCACTATATAGACATATGTTCCATAACCCACTACATAACATAGATATGTGAACTGGAGTACAGCAGTAAGCCCAGATGTCAGGTGTAATTGTAATAGAGTGTTGAAGTCCACAATAAAACACAAGGACCCCATACAATGTATGTACACATGAACTATGGTCTCCAGGCATACCTATAAGATGCAATGAATAATAAATCAATGCCAAAAAGAAAATATAATGCAAAGTCAAATGTAAACAATGCTAAGCATTGTAAACGCCAGCTTAGGAGATGTAAGCAATGTGTAGGCTAGCTAACTCAATGTGCCCAGTATTATATCCCCTTAAACAATGCCAAACTTAGGTAAGCAGGTTTGCCCATAGCTTAGCCTTTTCAAAACTGGCCAATCACAAAAAAGTGTGGGAAATTGGCCCTACTTAAACCCAAGAGGTGGGAATATATCTCATAACTGGTTGTAGCTTCCCTTGCAGGCACCATGTCAGGAAGGAAAGAGGATGTGCACTGTTGAGCGCAGTGCTTGTGCATCCAGGAGTCCAGAGTCATGACAGGACTCCTTGTCAAAGACCATGAGCAGAGACTGCTGCAGGGCCAGTACAAGGGCCAATGCCAGTCGCCTGGAGAGGTTGCAACATGAGGCAGGTCAGTAATACTCTTGCATGTACTGTCATAGGAAATCAATCTAAAAATATTAGTAAATTAATTGCCTGTATAAAACCTGTATTGTTTAAGGCAAGTACTGCATACACTGGAAAATATGGCAGGAAGAGACTCATATAGTATGAATGTAAATAAAAGTGTAACAGCCTGACAATAAACATTTAACTGCTGGACTGCATTTTTATAATCTGGTATCATATGGTAATGCAGATTTGCATTCACATAATAGTACTGTTGTATGAAGCACTTGTTACCCACACCCTGCACCATAAATATAATGTGTAGGAATGCCTGTATATGACTGGTGTAATCGCCAGAGGCCATTTAGTACAATTGAGAGACACATAGATAGAAAACAGGGAAATGCAGAGAACAAAACCCAAATAGCACATGCAACTGAGATGTGAACTGTTGTTTTTTTATCACACACAGCCATGTTTCGAATCCTGCCAGTGGTAGTAGTCTGCATACAGAATCATATCCCACAACTGTACAGATATGTCCAGAATGTCCATTAAAGTGGCCCATATCTGTTGCCTGTCAACCTGTCCCCCTGGAAAATCAGTGGGGTGATCCCAGACATATAGGCAGCAAACAGGAAATACAACTGATTGACAAACATCTATGATAAGAAAGCTGGCACATTAGCAACTCCCCAAAACCTTATGAGACTAAGAAGCCATGTATGCCCCATTTACACCCCCATCTTGGCTGTGGCCAGAGTGTGTACAGTAACAGAGTGAGATGTATGTGCATAATAGTAATGTGGAATCTGGTACTGTGTGTGGCATTATTCAGGTAGTGGTAGCAAACATTTCTCCCACAGGTCTGTTAGATACCAACACTGTGCCCAGAAATACAAGAATAATACCCTGTACTGGTACTGTTTACATTGGTATTGTATGGCATTATGACTGATACATTTGCACTGAATAATGAGGTATTACTCATCACTGTCACCCACACTGTCCTACAAAATATAACTGTCTAGGAAATCTATATAAGAGTGTTGTAATATAAGGTCAGAATGCAAAAGCACAGGAGAATTATAAGACAGAAAGCAGATACGAGATATACAGCAAGATCTATATAGCACACACAACTCTGATGGACAGTGTGTAAGTTGTAGCAGATACAGCCATGGTCTGAATCCTAGGAGTTGAAGTAGGCTACATAAAAAAATCATACCCCACAACTGTACAGATGAAACCAGAATGTCCAGTATATGGGTCCATATCTGCTGCCTGTACCGCTGGCACGTCTGTGGGATGATCCCAGATGTTTAGCCAGCAAACAGGGAATGCAAAGTGATTGTCAAACATCTATGAGAACAAACCTGTCACTGTAGCAACTCCCAAAACTGTTAGGAGAGTAATAAGTCAAGTATGTCCTATCTACACCCCCATGTTGTCAAGCTGTGACCAGAGTGTGTACAGTACCAGAGTGAGATGTATGTGCATAATACTAATGTGTAATCTGGAACTTTGTGTGGCAACATTCAGGTAGTGCTAACAAACATTGCTTCCACAGGTACATTGGATACGAACACTGTGCTGAGAAATAAAAACCATTATACCCCATACTGGTACTGTTTACTCTGGTATTGTAAGGAATTGTGAGTGTTGCAGTTTCTCTGAATAATAAAGTATCACTGATCACTGCCACCACACTGTGCTACATAATATAACTGTGTAGGAAAGCATGTATATGTGTGTGTGTGTCAAGTCACTAAAGGTTGAAGACGGCAATATTCTAGATATGTCCCAATACACTGGCATGTGGTCAACACATGGCCAGAGTCTGTGTAGAAAGAGTTGGATAGCTATGTGCACAACATCAACCCGGAATCTGAGAGTATGTGTAGAAACAGTTAGTTAGTATTACCAAACATTCCCTCCACAGGCATACCAGGTAAGAGGTGTATAATGATGATGACATCCATATCACTGTCCAAACTAAAACTATAGGGTAGTGTAGTAAGACCTGTAAGGTACAGATAACAGCACTGACTAGGAAAGTAATGTGGACTACAGGAATATACTAGTTGTTAATTGACATCTCACCCCCCCCACCATATCTCCAGCAATACACAACATACCCAACCCAACTGGTATGTAATGACTCCAATGTTCTGATAATGTCCTATTGTTTGATAAACATTTTAATTGTTCCCATGCATATACTATATTGAATTATTTTGAGACCTTGCAGGCACCTTACTTGCAGGAATCCATTTTGGGCTATATTGAATTATTCCAAAATTGGTGGCATGGTGCCATCAATGTACCTGCATGCTGTTCTTATTACCACTATGGTCTCACATAGACATGTGTTTGTTTGCTATGCAACTGTTCCATATCTGGTGTCTAGGTTAATGGGAATATCTATGCATGCTGTTATACCTAACTCTGTAATGTGTTGACTATTACTTACCCACATATGATGATAAACTCTTAACACTTTAGCACGTTTGGGAAAGCCCATCCCAGCTGATCCACCTGTCCCACTTCAGCTGGCTGTGGCACCGGTCACCAGCATGTCTGGGGCCCAACCTGGGACATCCCTGTCCATTGGTCCTGCACCACCTTCGGGTGGAACAGCCTCAGGCGATGGGGCTCACCCCCCACGGAAGCAGGTGCAGCCAGGAACCTGTCACCCATTTCCAGGTCCAGGTAGTGGTGCGCAGCGAGCTCAACCATCAGTTTGGTGATTTTCTACGCAAACTCAAGGGCCGTGTGTGATGACTAGAGGGTCAGCCTTGCTCTGCAACTCAGGCCCTAGCACAGCCACATTCAGGGCTGTGAAGGTGCAGTGGTGACTGCCCATGGGTAGGGACCTCAGTCACACTGTTTCCACTAGGGGGTTCATGGGCTTCTGATTTCCCAACACCTCTCCTCATCAAGGTGTTTACCCCCACATGTGTCGCATATCACCCATGTATGCATCTTCTTTGTCTTGTCTGTTAACCCACCCAACCTACCTCCTCAAATATACCTTCTATTCCTACCCAACATACCACTCTCACCTGAAAAAAAAAAATAAAAATAGGGCAATCTGTTCTCATAAAAAAATCTCCCCCCATACATAGCTCTCCATTCAACACACGTGTCCACTGGACACATGTAATCAGGTCTAATTGGCATCACAACTTATTATTGTTGTCCTCACCCCTCTCCCATGGGTTTGAGTGTCCAAATCTATCTCCAAATTCAGTGTATATGCACAGCTGTTGCTATAGAAGAAATGGGCAGCTATGGACCTTCCTCACACCCTTCCTGCAGATCCCTAGCTATTTTCCCTACTGTCTTTTCTTCTTTGTGCCCATTTTTCACCACTTTCCAATCAACCCGGTTTCCTTATCTTTTAAAGAAATTAGCATGGGGGTAAGTGGGAGTAAGCACTTTTAAGCAGCAGTAAGCGGGTTTAAGCTTGTTTGCATGTGGGTAAGCAATGCCTACACTGGTTAAGCAATCTAGAAGCTAACTGAGTATAAGAAACTGTAACCAGAAGTTAGCAGTGCTTACCTCCATGGTAATCCGCTTACAACTGCCAAAAGTCAAATGTGCCTTAATCACTCCATATCCAACAGCCCTTGTTCTGCCCAGCAACAAAATAAACAGCCTCTGCAAGGCTCAAACCCAGGACCCTACACACCATAGCCAAAGTAATTTACCACTAAGCCATGTCAGATATACATAGCCCTGATGTTTTCACAAACATATCATCCAGCCCAGTCATTCAACAGTACAGGGAATATATTCCAACGTGCAGATGTAAGTTTATGTGTATATATATATATTAATATCTACATACAAACAAAACATATCTATATATGTAGATACAGATATAGATATAATATAGAAATATATATATACATATATATATATATATATATATATATATATATATATATATATATATATATATATATATATATATATATATATATATATATATATATATATATATATATATATATATATATATATATATATATATATATATATATATATATATATATATATTTATATATATAATATATATATATATATATATATATATATACACACACACACACACACACACACACACACACACACACATACATACAAATCCATACATCTATAGATATATATGTCTGCATCTATATGTATATATATATATATATATATATATATATATATATATATATATATATATATAGAAAAAAAGTCCCAGGAAGGATGGTAAGGTACGGATACGCAAAACAAGATGCAAATGTAATAATAATAGAAGTCCACTCGATATAATAGTAGAACACACATAAAACTTTTAATGGGCGTAAGCGCTTTTCGCGGTAATCCTTTCTTCAGACGTAAACAAAACAACAAGAACTTCCTGAACTTTAAATAGGATATATAGGATATATATATATATCAAGTTATATATATATGTAAGTATATATATATATATATATATATATATATATATATATATATATATTTTTTTTTTTTTATATAGGTATATACGGACATACATCTGTAGATAACAATGGGAACATAACAAAACATATATGTCCACATGCACCGTTAATGGGGTTGAGAGGTCCAATCAACATACGTCTACGTACGAATAGGTATACCCCTCCTGACAACAAAACACGTCTGCCCTGCAGTACACTACCAACTATTGCAGATCCCATAACCGGGCCCTGACACAACATGGGCAGAAGATATTAACAGTACTCCATCCCACCTCTATGATGTCAGGCTGGTATCAGTAACACATCATGCAGTACAGTACAGTCTGGCTCCCATAGGGACTGTACAATGTGGAAGCTATCAACATCTCTAGGATACATATACACAGACAAATATATGCAGATACAGATATGCATATATATATATATATATATATATATATATGTATATATATATATATATATATATATATATATATATATATATATATATATATATATATATATATATATATATATATATATATGTAACTACACATACACAAGCAGGGATATGTATAGTAAGATACATATGTAGAAGGTGCACACAATATGGAACAGCCACTATGCCTACAGTTGCCACCTTAACAACTGGACACTGTATGAGTCACCCATACAAATGACAATCGTTGCCTCCAAAATATACCCACAGAGAGGTCAAAGGATATAACACCACACACAGGTTTTCATAAATGGGAAAGCTTTATTTGTGTTCTATTACAGTAGTATATGCCATGTCACACAGCTGTTTAGACATTGACATCCATATAAACAGAGTAATACAACTGTGAAACAGTTATACTAATACAGTAGTCTTGAAAGGTTTACAAATGTTACTGTCCAGGCTGAGGCCTTTAAATAGTACAATAGTAAAGACAGACTGGGCCACAGGATACTAAACAATCAACAGTAAGTAAAGCAGATGTATAATTCAACAGCCTCTAGCTACACTCTGTAGACAATTCCTATGGGGTAAAGACCTCAGTTGACACAATGGGATGTAACTGTTACATAACAAGGCATAACTGGCACCATCACTAGCACACTGACAAACAAAACAGTCATAAGTTCATAGGTTGGTACTAGCCTATCAGCCCCAGGGCCTATACAAGCCTAGCCATAACAATTACCTGGACATTTCTTCCCACAATATTTACTTCCCTGGACCCCTGTCTAGACTGACTGACATAATCTCCAGGGTGAATTTCCTATCTCCCAATCCAATCATCAAGATTCCTTTTGAAGAAGGCCAATGAGGCACTCTGCTTGACATGTATGGGCAGTGTGTTACAGAGTATGGGGAGTCTCTGGGTCAGCATCCCATCCCTCCAGCATGTTTTGGCCATTGTGATGAGAAGGTTTAGATCTCTGGAGCATGTGGCTCTGAGGGATTGGGATTTCTTTAAGTGAAGCATGTCCAACAGCTCAGGGTTTGACATGGCCTTGTATATTAAGCAGAGATTGCCTCTGAGTAGACGATATGCCACACAGTATAGCTGAAGTTATTTTAGACGGTCAGCATATGGCATCTGCTTTAGGCCTGTGATTCTTCTAGTGAGGTATTTCTGTGGCCTTTCCAGCTGTTGCAGATGCCTTGTGAGGTACATACCAAATGGGGTGTTATACTCTATAATGGGTTTAATGAGAGATGAGTACAGTGGGACAATGACCTCCTTTTTTCTGGATGAAAAGCCCTTAGTGATGAGGTGTACCACATAGAAGGATTTCCTGACTGTTGTGGCAATGTGGTTATCGAAGGTGTGACCACTGTCCACCTGTGTCCCTAAGTCTCTCATCAGACTTTCAGTGTTTAGTGTATTGCCACTTATGTGGTAATTCATGGGTACATGTTTTTTTCCCAAAGGGGATAACTATACATTTCTTGGTATTAAATTTGAGCCCATGGCTCTGGCACCAAGCATCTGTTTCTGTAACGTCCTTTTGTAGAATATCCACATCATTTGGTCATTCAGTAATGGCTCCCAGTTTGCAGTCATCTGTGAACTTTGTTAGCCAAAGTCCATTAGTGTTGGCCTGTACTTCAGAGAAGTAGATGCCAAACAAGAGCAGTCCCAGGACTAAAGCCTGAGGTACTCTACTTGTCACTTGTCTGGAGCTGGATTTGGAGTAGGCTACCTTTACAGTCTGGGTTGTGTCAGTAAGCCAGTTGGTAACCCATTGAGTGATATAGGGATTTATGCCCAGCTTAGTAAGTTTATCTATGATTCCAGAGTGGGGGATGGTGTTGAAGGCCTTGGCAAACTCCAGATAGGCTATGTGGGCCGCCTTACCCTCATGTGTTATGAGGTAAACACAGAACCCCTTATTGCAAGACATGTGGACCAGGCCTGACAATGTGGATGTTAACAGCCATGTAGATGGGTATAACACGTAACTACTGGTATACATTTGCTCCCATAAATTATGCATTCACACACCCCTGTCTGTCCTTACAAGGGTACCCCAGTCTGTATGGCAGGAGGCGGTAGGCCTTGGTGGATTGTATGGTAATGCACATCCAGATACCTTAAGGCAGCATAGAAATGGTGTGTGTGGGATGTCACATCTACTATTATCATGTGCGCCATTGGCTACTGACAGACATCCTAAGGACATTATAGGACAGTATCACAGCTAGCACGTAATACTCCTGTGGATTACTGCAGAAATATTGGCCAATATATGTGGACAGTCTGACACACTCTGTACAGTCCAGAGGTATACAAAGAACCCCTTACTGCAAGACATGTGGAACAGGCCTGACAATGTCGATGTTAACAGCCATATAGATGGGTATAACACGGAAATACTGTTATACATTTGCCCCCATAATTTATGCATTCACATATCTCTGTCTGTCTTGACACATGATAACCACTGGTACAGAGGTGCCATGGCCACATACTAGCCACTAGATATTGACATGAATCTGTGCAGCATCACACTGCTCTGTCTGACATACATGACTGTTATGGTGGCCCGGCAGGAGTACATCTGGCAAGTATCTGGACATGACATCTCACTGGGTAAGTACACTAAGCTGCTAGGCATGTAACAATGCACTGTGCAGGTTACAGGCAGACTGGCTCAACACTGGCCTACATTTCCTACTGGGGAATGCACATGTACCAGCATGTATAGCAGGCTCTACAGGCATGCTATACATGCCTGTAGAGCTTGCTATACATGCTGGTACATGTATAGCAGGCTGTACAGGCATGTCTCAGCACAGAGTATGATACACCTGAGTGAAAGTGCATAACCGCAACCAATGTTAACACAGCCACAGCCACATATGGTAAGCTAGCATAATATTACAGTATATGGACTATCTGTTCAACACCATCCTCATATGTGCCACTCCCACACTAACCCTACATATACTGGGCTGCTACACAGTGTGGTCCGAAACCTGTCTGTGGTATGGGACATGTGTGTGAATGGCCCTACAAACATGTAAGCCGATAGGTTAAGTGACAGTGGAGCAGCATGTAACATCAGATAGAACAAGACCAAGAACAATGACATCTACCACAGTCTGTACACAGGCCAAAGTACATATTAACAATACATACAGTGTCGACAATCACCATGAGTACACAGACCTTAGTACTGTACACACAACCACAGAATGTCCAGGTTATGTCATAAAATGTAACCCCTACTACACATAACATGTGTCTGATATCTCACTGGCTTGTTAGATATGACACTAATTATGGTGTACAGCACATATGCATCTCTTACTGCATGACATATATACAAAGGTTGACAGAGTTGTGGCTAGAGGCACATACACAGGGCCAATATTGACATGTCGCTGTGATACCCTCATACATTTACTGTTGTAACAAGGCTTGTTGCAACATATGTCCTATGAGAGATATGAAGTCAGTAACTCTCACAGCTGTCACCATCTACAGACTGCAATCCTCACACTACCTTCTGCAGTTCACAGATAGGTGCTCTGTGGGTAACACGTGAAACAAAATGCACCACACACTGCCCAGTCTGCAGATGACCCTACAGATGGGGGTTTCCTCATAAACATAGCACTGACATGACAGCTATTAAAACATGTAGGACAGCCATATCCACACACATTATGTTTAACAATATTACTCCAAATGCAGTATAGCAGCACTTATAGTCTGTAGTCAGGTCAGGCACATCCCCCTTCAGTGTGTTGCCCTGTTTCCACAGTATATGTAGTTAGAGGTAGATCCCCAGTCCATCTGAGATGCTGCTGGCTAAACAATGGATCGAGTTCCTGCTCACAGTGAATGTAAAGGCCCAACACCAACATGATGTTCCTAGATATTGGAGTGTGTTTCTATGCAATTGGCTATGGGAATGTTACCACAGCTGTTCCACATGCAATCAGCCAGAGGAGGACTGCAATTCATGCAGAGGCCATCAGCTGATCATGAACAACACTTAAAATACACATGCTGCTGCCTAATCAAAGCAGGTGAAAATCTCCACATCCACCAGAGAGGGAGTAAGAGGGGCAGTGAGAGAGGCAGACAGAGGCAAACAAAAGTTAGGGAGGGGTGGGAGAGTAAAACATAAGAATGTTTATGTCACACACCTACCAGTTGCTGTTTGTCTTTTTGGCTTTTCCCGGTTAGGGGTCGCCACAGCGGAACTCTGGTCTGCTAATGATTGGCAGTAGATTTTTATGGTGCTGAGTTGCCAGCCCAATGCCCGACCTTCAGCAAAGGCACACCCATTCATGCATGTCTTTCGTAGACCACTTGACCACACTGAGGACAGACTCCACGCAGAAGGCACTCCAGCCATAAATCGAACAGGACAACCTCTTGCTGTGAGGCAACACACCTACCAGTACAGGGTATCAAACCTCTGACAACTATATAGTGCTATTACATGTCTATGCAGTTATTGGATGCGCCACATAGGTTACATGTTGAAGAGCCCTCAAAACGTATATGTGATGGTGAGTGACATCTGCAACAGGGATATGGTAGCTATACGGTAGGTGTAGTACACATGCCTGTCCACATGAACAGGTGCCAGTGTCAACACAGCCACTTTCTCACAGGGATGCACACACATTGACACACTTGGCAGGGCCAGGAATACAAATCATCACTAGTGAGATTGCCACAACACATTACTGTGCAGGTATCACATGCACCACAGGGGTCAATGGGCAAAGGGTATGTGGAGGTGTGTGACATCAGACTGCATGCTTCAGTATGCCAATGAGGTTGCAGTGAGTGTGAATATGGTGATACGCATCATACAACACACACACAGACACAGGGTGCCAGTACTGACATGCATGGGTGCATTGCTTCATGGGTGTGTAGTGGTCGACTGTGCCAGACAGCTATACAAGGCTAGGTGATGGGTATACCTTGGCATCAGGCCACATGACATTGGTTTGCATTGTGGCTCAGGGGTGTAGTGTCTGGATTTGACCCCGCAGGTGGATATTGTATTCGCCATTCAGTCACCTGGGTGATTACTCCATGTAGCTAATACTGCACATTGCTTGCCATGTATGTGTTCCTTAGTCCATGACATGGATGGTGTCTGGGATGTGCACACCTCCCACATGCATGTACAGTGACATCTGGAACTGTACCTGGGGTGTCTGGCCCATGTTGTGTACACAGATTATCAGCAGATGTGCCAGTCCTGGTCTCATGTGACGGGAACTATTAATGGATGGCAGGTTGACCCAGCACCTACTTTGACAGCATGATACTGGTATTAACTGGTGTCAGTGGCATCTGTCCATACAAGGCATGTTTTCAGGCAGGGTATGACCTTTGTGAGTCACACTTGAAGGCATTACAGGTGTTGCTGGTTTCTAGTGGGGAACATGGGGAAGGTGCACTGTCAGCATGTTCATGCTTATTTGACAGATGGTAGGGGTGCCATGCCCACTGTAGCCCACTGCAATCACAACATGGTTACTATCAGTGGGCAATATGCAGGGTACTACCAACATAGCGGTTGTTGTCTAGGCAATTGTGTGTGTATGAGAAATGGGTTGAGAGTGTTATCTGGGTAATACTAGGGTCACTCACTTTGTTTGCCTGTCACATGTAGGGGTTTGGATATGCACCCTAGTTATCCCTGTATGGCGGACATTGTGATATATACTAGGGCCACCATGTAAGAAATATGCAAAACCCTCTCCCCATTGAGTCCAGTTGTTACACACTCACAACCACCTCCACACAGGATATGAATTAGAAACTCACACACACACACACACACACACACACACACACACACACACACACACACACACACACACACACAGACACACACACACACACCTGTCATGTCTGGGATTAGAACTCCTACCTAACTGGTTTATTACACTACAGCACTATGCAGTTATAGAATGTACCATGGAAATTACAGGAGTACTTCTTCCCCAAGGGTGTATTTTACAGTGCATGACATCATCAGGATTGCCAAAGTAGGGCATTTGAAGTGTAGTGAGTGTGACTAGCCTGAAATGTATTGCTCCCTACTCAGACATCGAAACACACACAAAACATCCACTACTGCCATGTGTGGGGATAGAACCCCTGCCAGAGATCTATATCACACTACAGTATGAAGCAGTTATAGGACGTCCCACAGGATAACCAGAGTGCTCCTTCCCCAAAGGTGTATTTCACAGTGAATGACATCAGCAGGATTGCCAAAGTAGGGCATTTAAAGTGTAGTGAGTGTGACTAACCTAAAATGCATTGCTCCCTACACAGACATCGAAACACACACAAAAACATCCACAACTGCCATGTGTGAGGATAGAACCCCTACAAGATTTATATATCATACTACAGCATGAAGCAGTTTTAGGATGCATCATGGGGATAACTGGAGTACTCCTTCCCCAAATGTGTATTTCACAGTGAATGGCATCAGCAGGATTGCCAAAGTAGGGAATTTGAAGTGTAGTGAGTGTGACTAGCCTAAAATGCATTGCTCTCTACACAGACACACACACACACACACACACACACACACACACACACACACACACACACACACACACACACACACACACACACACAGAGTTGCCATTTCTGGGATTAGAACTCCTACCTATTTTATCACACTACAGCAGTACGCAGTTATAGGACGTACCATGGATATTACTGGGCTGCAACTTTCCCAAAGGTGTATTTCAAGATGGATGACATCAGCAGCCTTGCCAAAGTAGGGCATTTGAATTGTAGGGAGTGTGACTAGCCTAAAAAGCATTGCTCTCTACACAGACAGGAAACACACACAATTGCCAAGTCTGGGATTAGAACTCTTACCTAACTATTTGATCACACTACAGCAGTACAGTTATAGGACGCTTCACAGAGATTACTGGACTACAACTTTCCCAAAGGTTGATTTCACAGTGGATGACCTCAGCAGGCTTGCTATGGGGAGGGCAGTGTGTGTGCATGTGCCATAACCCATTCATCTAAAGGTTGACACACCAGATGCGGGCACATGCAGGGTCATATTGCACAGGTACGTGTATACAGCTGCTAGATGACTACTTCCTTGTACAGTCATGTTGCACAGCTAGCACTTGTACCACATAGTCTGTAATGCTGACAGATACTGGTGGCTAGTATCTACAGTGAGTGACATCTGAACCTGATGTGGTTATAGCCATTTGGCTGTGTGCTTGGTGGGACAGGCCTGGATGACTCCTTGTCACAGTCACTCTCTTCCACACATCTATGTACATCTACTTTTGGCTTATTATAATGTGTTGTTCTTGGATATATGTCTGTATTCCTATCCACTGTGTGTGCAAAGCATGACTGGTGCATACTGAGGAGTGTCTGCACAAGCATCGGCAACTGCCAGATATGTCTGGTCCACTGTTGTTTGCAGACATGAGCTTCATGTGAGTAAGTGTGTGAGCATGCCGAGTATGCCCTTTTGTATTACATGTGTGGATTGAATCCAGGTAGTTTGTACTCAAGTGCAGACTTTTGTGTTGTACACCTACAGGTAGCAAACTGCTTCTGCAGGGTATCTCTCAATCATTTGGCAATACCGGGACAAAGTCTGCATGGGATAGTGTGTACTGTAGGTGATTGTGTCTGTGCTGCTTCAGCTACATGGTACGGATGTTAGCAGAGTTATTCAGACATGTGTACTGTTATATGCTGTGAAGTTTTCTGTCCTCATGTACTGTCAGGTGGACATTCCTGCTTACAGTGATGTCTTGGGGGATAAAGGTGACTTCAGCTGTGTGCGGTATTGTGGGCAGATGTCCACATATTCATGGTAGGCTATGCCATCCTGGAGGGAGAGCTGCAGACACTTGCTGCTGGGTCTGTGTATCCGGTTCAGCACCTTGGTACAGAGATGGCAGGGGATCCCATACTTGCACATCCATCAACATGACAGTATGGCATTATATGGCTATGGCAATACCTCACAGCTGTACAGACTTGCACAGGTTACCCAGAGGTAGGGGCCATGAGTCAGGACATTACCCCATTGTGGTGTACGGGCAGGTATGTAGCCACCCATTTATGTGTTCACAGCCAGGGATAGAATGTGCACACAGCTGTGTTTTGGACCTTGCACACTCCATGTTGCCCACGCTCCCACCCCCTCTGTTGTTCTCTCCTCTTCCTTACATTACATACATTCGCTGATACTTTACCTATGGTTATCACCCCATCATGGCTGTGTGTTGGTGTTGGTCCACAGTTCATGCAGTTGGACATGGTGGACATGTTACTGTGGTTTGTCCACATAGCCTTGCATATAGCGTATGTGGTGTGTGTTGTGTTGTTAATTGGGTGTCCATGACATAACATGCATTGGCAGTACACGTGAGACACGGGCCTTTGGCAGAGGCCTGTGGGCCATTAGTTGTTGATGTGGACGAAATATGGCAGGCCATTGCATTCTGTCAGTCCTACAGTCTCAGACCACCATACAGTATATTCCCCTGGTGTGACAGGGTAGGTGTGCTAGGTGTTCATGCCAATATCATCTATCAGTCTTGATCAGGTGGTGTGGATGCTGGCAGGGTGCTACCTACAGCTGGCGACACACCTGCATGGGACACCTACACTGCATGATGCATTATTTTGCTATTGCCATATACAGGTGGGATCATATTGTACCCATTCCCCACAGCAGGGGTACAACCAGAGAGGTACCTGTGGGTGGTGTTTGCGTGAACTGGGTGCATGTGTGCTATGGACACTACTTGCATCTGACACAAAGATATGCATTGGGCATTCCAGTTATGGTTGCATGTGCAGGTACATCAGCTGTTTCCCAATACATCAGTCCTACCTCCTTTGTGATCTGTGAGTGTTTGGGCAGACATCACCGATATTCCCTACTACAGGGCCAGATAATGTGATGCATATCTGTATGTACTATTCCAAGGGTGTGTCCATTTCACAGTGACACAATACATACTGTGTGTCTCGGGTACTTTCCCCTGTGTACTGCTTGTATATCTAGCCCAACAGCCATGCCATGTCAGTCTTTCAGATGGTGACACATATTACCACCATACATTTGCAATGGGTTACTGCTAGCTTGTGTTATACTGGTGGGTATTGTGTTTGGCACTGCAGTTGTGAGGACTTGTCCCTGTCATCAGCGGTAGTGGGCAATGGCCACCAGGTCTTACATCAACATGCATACATACATGCATACCATCCACTCTCACACAATATGAAACACACACCAATCTAACACACACATACCTGCAAATTGTGTAGATGCTATAACCTATCCTGCTATATTGGCCACCTTTGTGCATCTGTGCTCCACTGGTATTATACCTACACATACATGTTCCTACATTTCTACATAGGATTGTGGGGGGCACACCTGACTGTTACGATGTGTGTACATCAGATTTGGGGGTTGCACACCAGACCATTATTACATAAATACATAGTGATGGGGGGAGCACACCTGACTGTTTCTACATTCCTACACAGGATTTGGGAGGGGCACACTTGACTATTTCTACATTTCTACACAGCATTGGGGGGCCCACCTGAATGTTTCTACATTTCTACACAGGATTGGGGGGACACACTTGACTGCTTCTATGTTCCTACACAGGACTGGGAGGACACGCCTGGCTATTTCTACATTTCTTCACAGGATTGGGGGGGCACACCTGTTTCTACATTTCTACACAGGATTGGTGGGCACACCTGACTGTTATTACATTTCTACGTAGGATGGGAGGGCACACCTGACACTTGTACACATTTGCTGTGACTGTACTGGTAAGTCAGGTACTCCACTTCATTCTGTATTCTAATCTATCATGCGGACTAGAGGCATATCAGTGTACTACAGGTCTTAGCTTTGATTGACCTACATATTAGTTTCTAATGTCCTACCCTTCAGAACTAACGTCCCACTGACTGACCTGCTGTAGTCTGTCTGTGTAGGCCTGTGGGGGAGGTTACCCATAGGGAGCATTCAGAGGCCATAGCACAGCCTTTGTTTGTGTTTGTCTACACCTGTCCTGCTGGCTGTGACTTTTGTTGGGTATGCGAACCCCCCTGACTGGCATGTGTGAGTCACTTACCTTGTGGGTGTCCCAGTATTGAGGGTGGTGCTGCAGGGCTGCCTATGCCACATACACATAGTACACTCCCTACACATGGTTGAGCACAGGTAGTGTCACATTTGGCATCCCTTTTACTGTATGTGAGAGTCAGAGAGAGGTGTTATTCCCTGGGTCCCTCTTGTGTCAGTGTATGTGCTATGTGTTGCCTCTTTACCAAGGCCAGGGCATACTGGGCATGTCTCCTTCTGCCTACTGGGGCAGGCCCAGATTGTTCCTCCTCAGAGTCACTCTGTGCCTGTGCAGGTCTTGGCCATGGTGGGGGGCTGTGAGGCCCTGCCCCATGCTATTCCTGCTGCAGGTGTTTCCGCAAGATCATATTGTGTAGCATGGCACATACATTGACAATTTGGGTAGATGCAGCTGGTGAGTACTGCAAGGCTCCATTGGATGTCTCCAGGCACCAGAACCATGACTTGAGCATCCCAAAACACACGCTCTATTATTATTCTGGCCCGTGCATGTTCCTCATTATGAAGTTCATGTTTGGGTGTGTGTGCATTTCTGATGGGTGTCATTAGCCACAGCTCCAGTGCGTATCCAGCATCCCCCACTAGGTGACTGTCAGGGATGTCCCCATTGCCAAATCTCTGGTACAGCTGCATCAGATGCCAGATGTGAGAATCATGATAGCTTCCAAGGCAGCCAGCCCACATATTCATTATTATGCCCTGGGCATCGTACACAACCTGGCAGTTGATGAGGTGGAAACTCTTGTGGTTGATGTAGACTCTACCCTCCTCATCAGGTGGTGTTTTGATGCATATGTGTGTGCAGTCTATAGCACCCACTCCCTCAGGGTATTCTGCTATTTGTGGAAGAG
The DNA here is from genome assembly GCF_019279795.1 of Protopterus annectens. Lineage (NCBI taxonomy): Eukaryota > Metazoa > Chordata > Ceratodontiformes > Protopteridae > Protopterus > Protopterus annectens. The sequence continues at coordinate 1,523,085,925 of NC_056737.1, read as the reverse complement.
TTGCATATTGCTGGCCAACGCCTCATGGGTGTTGGGGAAATATGCTTGCGCACCAGCATGTGGTGACATGGCATCCAGGAACTGGTGGAGTACCTTGGATGCTGATGCCTGTGAGATTCCCATCATATCCCCAGTTGGCCTTTGGAAGGTACCTGTAGCTGGTATTCTTCGGCCTACACATACCTTGGTATCCACTGGGATGGGTTACCTTCTGTTAGTTCTTTGTGTCAGGTGTGGCTGGCACAGCTCAACGTTTTGCTGTAGGAGGTCCTTGTCCACCTTATAGAGCTCCACTATCTCTGGCTCATGTAGCCCCTGGTAGGTTACCCTGGGTCTGTACAATCTTCTCCATCTCCTCACTGTTGGTTGGTCAACAGCATTCACATCAACACCAGCCTCAGCCTCTTCCACAAGTTATTGTTTAAACATTTCTGCAGTTTTTTTCTACCTAAGTAGTGTTGGTAGTGTAGCACTGTCCATGTTCAGGCTTGTGTTTTGGGCCTAGTTGTTTGTTAGTAGAGGCTGTGTGTCTGAGCACATGTTCCAGGCCATCATAGCTTAGCCAATGCCAGTATAGCATTTCAGTGAGAGTTATTTGTTTGTGGTCATTGACTGGCTGGGGTTGCCTGGACTACGCCTTGGAGTAAGCACCTCATTGGTTCTTTCAAGATTTTTTTAAAGGTGTTTCAGGTTTCAACTTTGTTACTTAAGAAGTTAACTTATGAGTGTTTCTGCCATTTCACACTGAGCTAATCGGAGGAAGTCGAAGGAAGGGCTATGAGCTAACTAATCTGTGATATATAACATTAAGTATCCAGTTTGCTTATTTCTGAGTTATTTATAACACTTTTATTTTACTCACTGTGTGAGGTATTAACTAGAATTTTCTACAACTGTTAAGCATCTGATTGGGTTTGTTTGTTCTTATTTTTGTTTCCCACCCTCCCTCCCTCCCTCTTGGAGTCCTGTATTTATACTTGGTGGCTTTGTAGTTGCCCGCCACTACTGTAAATTTGAACTTGGGACAGTGCTCTCAGTCTAGTGTCATTACCTCATTCTACCTAATCCAGGGAGAACATTTGAAAAGGCCAACCCAGTTAGCTTCTGTTCCTCCTTTCCCCTCACATATATATATATATATATATATATATATATATATATATTGTTTTTAATTTATCTGATGAAGCGGTATTGTTAACCCATGACTTATACATATATTTTTTTCTAAGCTTGTTTCCTGCCTTTCCTGTAAGTCATCTAGCCCAGATACAGATTTGCTTTATCCAGGACTGTTTCTAAGCTTCTGAGCCACCAAGCCTTTCTGGTTGGCGGGAAGCCTTCTAGCATAATTTTGTTTCTTAGAACTAGCTAGTTTTCGAATTTCAGCACTCAGATCTGTTTCTTTGAGCTCAGCACTTGTTCAGAACTCATTGTAAGCACTAAATAAGCTACAAATTACTACAGCACTCAACTTTCCTCACTTGTCTAGAGGAAAACTGTTTTTATTACTTAATAAATAAGCACCTATCCAGGCATGTCTAAGGGTCAGCTCCTGGTGTTTTCTCCTGTCTACCTGATAAATCTGGGCATCTTGGGGTAATGCAGCAATTGTCTCATGTACACAGACAACCCTCTCCTCCTACCATCCAGCACTACAACCTGTGAGAGATGCACTTATATAGCCAAACTGGAAGCAAAGCTCTCTTAACCCAAGAGTGGACTAGACATTCAAAAGGAGAATGTAAACACTTGCACCACACCACACTCATCACATAGTCCCTCTAAACCTACATCACCAAAACACAAAACACACACCTACATTCACAGAGGCTCTCAAAAAAAAAAATCTACCCAAGCAACAGAGACCTCCAAACCAGAAATGCAAGCAACCTCCACCCCTCAACACAACCCAAATTGACACATAGCCCACAAACTCAGTGTGCTACTCAACCACAGCCCATAAGGCATAACAACGTACCCAACACTCTAGTCACAGGTGACTCTAAAGTCAGGCACACTGATGTCCACTCACCAGGCTAAACAAGGAGAAAGTTACTGTCAGCTGCCTGTCAGGTGCCAGCATCCACCACATAATGCATGCACTCAGGTCACTCCACAACAAGTACAAATATGACTCTGTTATTGTCCATGTTGGTGTGAATGATCTGAGACGTACCTCCGTGGACTACATGAAAAGAGACATGGAGGAGCTGTCCGATCTTGTAGCTCAGGCAGGTATGACCCTAGCCCTGAGTAGCATCCTGCCATCACCCAGAATGATACCACATTACAAGGACAAAATGATTGACTTCAACAATTGGCTAAGCTTCTGGTGTCATTCTAAGGGGATCCAGTATCTGTCTTTCTGGGATGACATGATCAACAAACCACGATGCTTTGTCAGAGATAGCCTGCACCTGTCACCCTTGGGATTCCGGATAATGGCTAAGGCTCTTGCCACCCCTATAGTGCCTTTTTTAGGCAAGATTAAAATGACAAATTCACCACCATAACAGGTTCAAGCAAGCAAAATCTGAGGGAATTACTACTTAATGCTGGAAGTCTAAACCTCAAAATACACTCACTCAAGCCACTCCTTAAAATGGAGAACATCGACATCTGTGCAGTGACAGAGACCTGGTTCAAGGATCCAAACAGCACCCCTGCATTACCAGGCTATAATTCATACCAAACCTTTCAGCTACCTAACCTGGACTGAAGCACTAAAGGTGAAGGCGTGTCCATATTCATTAAAGATATCTACACCTCCGGGTTAGTTGCTCAGCATAATGCATCTGAGATTATGCAAGGGCAACTAACTCTGGGCAAGACCGCAATGCAAATTATAGCTTGCTACAGATCCCCCACCATGCCCCAGGATTCCCACTCCTCATTTCTTGATACACTGGAAAATATTAGGGTACAACTTAACACCCTAATAATGGGTGATTTCAACTACCCCACCATTAACTGGGAAAACTACTCATGTACAAACTCTTGTGCTCAACGTTTTCTGGAATTCATAAATTCCAACACCTTGAATCAACTTATCCATACCCCCACCAGGGACAGCAATATCCTAGACCTAGTCATTACCAACATGTGCAACCGTTATTCCACACCAGTGGTCAATTCTTCGTTGATCAGATCCGACCACAAGCAAATCACCTTAGACATCCACATCCCATCCTCACCCCACATTAGGGAAACCACCATAAAAAATTTCTCCAAAGCCAACTTCACGCTTCTTAAGACAGAAGTGGCAAACTTCATGACACCCATGCTGACAGACAATAGAGGTACAATTTCTGAATCCTATACAATTGCACTTTATAAGCACTTACACAAGTGCATGGGTCGTGCAATCCCTAACAGACCCAAGATGCTATCCTCCAAAAAAGGAAGCCAATCTGGTGGTCCCCTGCTATAAACAAACTCTACAACAGAAGAAAGAAACTGTTGCAAAAAAGAGTAAAATCCCATGATTGGAGGAACTCCGTGGTCAACCTCAGTAAGAAGCTGAGATCCCTCATAAAATACTCCAAAGCTAGTTACGAAAACAAAATCACGACTGATTCTAAAGACAACCACAAAGCATTCTATAGCTATGTCAAGAATCTCAATGGCAACACTCAGATCTGCTCTCAGTTACAGCACAATGGCACTAAATATACAGAACCAACTGATATTGCCAACATCCTGGCAGATAGGTTCAGTACTAACTTTACCCCTCTCTCATCCCATCTCTATATCAGAAGAATGCAAAGTTCCTGTAATCATGGCTACACAGGTAAAAAAACACACTCTCCAAAGCCAAGAACACAGCATCCATGGGACCTGACAATATCCCAGGCTGCGTCCCACATGAACTACAAAATGAACTGGCACCCCACCTAATTACCATGTTCAATCATAGCATCACCTCAGGCTTTGTATCCACTGAATGGCACACAGCAACTGTTATCCCAGTCCACAAAGGGGGAGCCACCACGGACCCCGGGAACTATCCCCACATTAGCCTGATCAGCCTGGTCTGCAAGGCAATGGAATGTATCATTATGGAACTTATAAACAATGACATTGCTAATCTCCAAACTCTGGACGCTACCCAGTTCGGGTTTGTAAAAGGCAGATCATGTCTCCTAAACCTGATAGACTTCTTTGAAGAGGTCACCAAAGCCATAGATGAGGGTAAGGTGGCTCACACAGCATACCTAGATCTCGCCAAGGCTTTCAACACCATCCCCCACTCTGGAATTATAGATAAACTCACTAAACTAGGAATAAATCTATACGTCACAAGATAAGTTGCCAACTGGCTCACTGACAGAACCCACACTGTGAAAGTAGCAGACTCTAATTCCAACTTCAGACCAGTGACAAGTGGAGTACCACAGGCTTCAGTCCTAAGTTCTCTCCTGTTTGCTATCTACTTCTCTGAAATACAGGGTAACACAGAAGTCTTTGGCTAACAAAGTTTGCAGTTGACTGCAAACTTGGAGCCATAATCAAAACTACTAATGATGTGGACATCCTACAAAAGGGCCTCAATGAGACAGATGCCTGGTGTCAAAGCCATGGCGTCAAGCTCAATGCCAAAAAGTGCATTGTCATCCTTTTTGGTAAAAACTCTGTACCCATGAACTACCACATAGGCGGTAGTCTACTTAACACTGAAAGTGTGATAAGAGACCTTGGGACACAGGTGGACAGTAGTCTCTCCTTTGATAATCACATCACCACAGTAGTCAGGAAATATTTCTACGTGGCACACTTCATCAAAAAATGTTTCTCATCCAGGAAAAAAGAGGTCATTGTTCCCCTCTACTCATCACTCATTAGACCCATTATAGTGTACAACACCCCTTGTGGTATATACCTCACAAGACATCTACAACAACTGGAACGGCCACAGAAATACCTCACAAAGAGGATAACTGGCCTCAAACAGATGCCCTTCGCAGACCATCTCAAAAAACTCCAGCTTTACTCTGTCACATATCACCTACTCAGAGGCAAACTTCCTAACATACAAAGCTATGTCAAACCCAGAGCTGTTGGACATGCTCCACGTAAAGAAATCCCAATCCCTCCAAGCTACACATTCTATGGACCTAAACCTTGTCACCATGATAAACAGAACATGCTGGAGGGATAGATTCCTGTCCCAGAGACTTCCCATACTCTGGAATAAACTACCTATCTATATTAAACAAAGCTCCTCATTAGCACTCTTCAAGGAAAAACTTGATGATTGGATGGGAGATAGGAAATTCACCCTGGGGATCACGTCTGTGGCTCTGCTTGACAGGGGCACAGGAAAATAATTTTCTTGGGTGACAAAAGCCTGGGTACCGTTTGGCTAGACTTATATTAGCCCTAGGGCCAATAGCCTAGTACCTACCTATGAACCTATGATAGCTATTGCAGCCCCTATCATTTTTTTCTTTTTTTTTTTTTTTAAACCTGGTGTGCGGCATGCACATACACTTAGGCAATGTAAAGAGTGCTAGGCAGACTCAAACACAACCCCTTGCCTAGCTGTGCTAAGCTAGGAGCTAACCTGAACCACAGGGCTCCAATCCACTCAGAGTATGTCTGACCCACCCCCTTTGAAGTCAGCTAACTCCTAGGCTTGCACCAAGCTATTCCTGCTCTTACACTGTTGGGGGCTGACTAGCATGCTGGGGAAATCTGGGATTCACTATCATTCCCCTCATTTGCTTAGGATTGCCTGTTAATGCATAATTACATGTCTCATACTGAGCCTGCCCCCTTAGCAACCACTACTCACTGGCCATGTTGTCTTCTGCCTGCCATTGACTATAATGGCAGAATAGTGATTTTTAGTTAGAATGCTTATTTTAGGTTTATTTTCTTATTTTCCCTCGATCCCATTTGTGCACCACTGCCCTATGCTTAAACAGCCGGGATCAGCTAAAGAAAAATAAAAGTTGATTTTTTTTTATTTTTTAAACTGTTTTCAATGCCAATGGCCTTGTACTTGGCCATTGGCATGCTTCCTGAATGATATGCACCCTTTATTTGGAGCTGTCACAACTCCGTTTTGGAATTTGCAGAAATGTACTCGGTTACTAACCAAGTACATGTCTGGAGATTAGACTAGTCCTGCACAGCCAGTTTCCAGCTTCCTGGATCTCAAATTCACCTCATTTGCATGGCTTTCTCCTGCAAATGGGATAATTTGCATACAGGGGCTGAGTCTGTGCAGGACTAGTGCAGGAGCGTTCATGCATGTCCCTACAGGCTATTCCTGGATTGCATGGCAGACATATTGGCTGCTAGAACTCCTGGACTACTCCTCCACACCATGCAAGGCTTGCAGAATCCAGGGGTTAGATTCCACCAATTGGAAGTTACAGTGCAAACTTCCTGAGCTCCATTGGAGTGAATGAGTTGAGTGCTTGAAAAGGCAGGCACAGACTTTTAGGTGTATCTGCTGAAAGGTGCATATGATTTGGCACCTTATAATTCTCATGATTACTTGTCTGGTATTATTAATACGTTCCCAGAGATAAAATATTTTGATACAGATACATAAATGCATTGATTTGACTTGGAAAGTATCCTGGAACTACCTTCTGAAGATTTTTAGTAATGAGTATATATATGATTTCTAATAAGGAAATTTGTTGGATTCTGTCATTTTTATTTATTACATTTTTAGTTATTGCAATTTGTTAACAGGGTAAGTGGACTAGTCAGATGACCCTTTTCCACCATGACCTTGGCTCTTGGTGTGTACAGTTTGTACTTTGGCTTTAGGAAAGTTTGTTGTTGATTTTTTGGCTTCATAGAGCAAGTGTTCCACCCCCAACATGACTTATTTTGCAGGGAAGTCTCTTGAAAAACTAAGGTTCCTGATCCAGAAATATAAGCTGTATGATCACTTAAATTTGCCTCAGGGACAAACCAGGAAAAAAAAGCACACTGTGTTGTGTTTTTCATGTTACACACAAGGAAGTCAGCATGGTTGTTAATACTTATGCTCTTATCATCTTAGACAGTTTCTTCCCAAAAAGTCACATATATTTCTCTGCTTCAAAGCAAGTAAATTAATAAAGTCAAACTTAGATATAATCTCCCTCAGAAGAAAAATCACAGTTTTTTGACTTTAATAAGCATGTTAATTGCTAGTGGCTTCAGTCAGTCTGCAGTACTGAGTAGCATATAATTTATAATCTAGAAAAAGTTACCTATTATGTCATCACAAGGAGAAATCACAGTTTTATGCTTCATAGACCAGCCTCTCTTTATATCCCTTTAAGGAATTCCGAATAACATACCTCTCAACTGTCCAGATTTTTGCTTTATAATTTAGGTCTGCTTCCCATAAAATTGTGATTTTTGGAAAAACATTGGCAAATAATTGAGGAATGAAGTCAAAATATAATGACAGGCATTTGACTTTCAGGCTTCATACCCCTCAGAAAATATATGCTAATGCAAAACCTGCTACTCTATCAACTTTCTAAGTTTGTAGGAGCAATATTTAAAAATTGTTCCTATTTTTAGACTTTCGTCCCTCCATTATTTATGGCTTTGTCCACATTTGTTGCTCAGAGAGATTGAGAGATATGCCCCGTAATGTGTTGTATATGATTTATAATTGGAAAATTTCTGCATCGGGCACTAATTATTCACTTTCTGATGCTTTGCAGTCTATCTGCCTTCTTTGCATTGTCTTTATTTATCTGCTCTGTGACTTTCTATTTGGGTTGTGCTTCTGACTGGTCATTACTAATGAGCATTCTATCCCAGTAAACAAATTTAAATAAATACATTAAAAAAAATCCCACAACACTATCAAATTTAACCAGTATCTAATAGTGTTTTAGAATTAAAATAATATAGAGGAGATTACCTTTAACAGCGAGCTTACACTAAAAGTACATCATTTTCTGTGAGCCTGTGTGATATCAGAGTTATAATAGTTATGCAGTGTTGGAATACGTGGTGCAGACCTCTCTGCAGTGGCTCACTGCCACCAGGGCAGTGTATAGGTTCACAGGTACCTACCTGGCTACTGACATGAGAAGGGCTTTACGAGCAAGCCATACATTCCCATGAAGTTTGTAGTCCTTATATTTTAAGTACAAATACCCCACACATGAGCAGAACATTTACACATTTCTCCTAACCTTGAGGTATAAGGGTGGTAAACCAGGAGTGAATTTGTTACCTATCAATTCAACCAGATAACATAAATAGAGCAAGAGAAGTACTTTGTTTTACGTGGCAAGAAAGACAATTCCAAAGAAGTGGCATTCTCTATAACACATATCTATCCCTACAACAAATGCTATTTATGTTGCAAAATACATTGAAATGTCTTGACTAGGTGCTTATGCCATATGTGACTTGTGAATGTGCAGTACATCTGTCAGTATAAAGTCTGTTAAGGTTCTGTATGCAAAACAGAGATCACTCTTCTGTAACCAGTATGGCACTGAGAAGAGGGATGAATCTTTGAGATGGTCCACATAGTCTTTTATGACTTAGGCCCTCAATATTCTAGTAAGAGTGCATTGTCGGCTTTCAAGTTGTGTCAAATATTTGGACAGGTACATAATGAAGGAGGCATTATACTCAATAATTACTGCAATGAGAGTGGAATACAGTGGAATCATCAAAACTCTGGACCTTGACACCATGCCCTTAGTAATAAGTTGTGCAAAGAAAAAGTTTGTTTTATTACAATGGTAAATATGTGCTAATTGGACTGTTCATGGTCATAAGTTACATAAGTTTCCAGGTCCCTCACTGCTGGGTCAGTTTTCAGGGATATACCTATGTGATAATTACAATGGACTTTTTTGCTTGCCAAAGGATATGATTAATACATTTATAGGGTCATATGTATATACTAGGCTAATGGCCACCAGAGCCTTTATATGCCTAACTGTGCAACCCAATCCAACTGTGTTGCTATGTAACATGGGCTTTTATGAGGTAGGAGTATGTTAGGAAGTTTCTAGAGGTTATATGGGGGACCATGTTAGTCTGAGCAGTACTATCTGCCTCTGACAGAGTCATGAAAGCCAGACTTGGGGTGAGTTTCCAATTTTCCATCCATTGGTCAAGGTTACACTTAAATAGGGTTAAGGATGGACTCTGCTTCACATGGATGGACAGCCAGTTCCAGGGCATGGAGACCCTGTGGCACACATATCTGTCTTACAAACATATATTATTTATGTCACAAACAAAATTTAAATCTTTGGCTCTAGTAGTTCTGATGATTTTCATTTTACAGGCGTGCAAAAGGTCCATCACAACTGGATCCAAGGGTGCATTTTATGCCAGAAATAAATCATCTCTCAGTAACCTCTAAGTAACTGAGTATAGAGAAGGCTTTAAGGAGATCCATATAGGGTAATGTGTTTATATCCTGGATTCTCCTGGTAAGGAACTTTTTTGGCATTCCAACTGTTGCATATGTCTGATTAGGTGCGTGCCAAAGGGAGCATTATACTCGATGTTTGCTGTGATACCGGTTGAATAAAAGTGTTATTATGACTTCCTTGGACCTGGATGCCATACCCTTACTTATAAGTTGGGTCATATAGAAGGATTTTATTACTGCCTTGGCCACATGTTGGCCAAAGCCAGACTACTGTCTACATATGAGCCTAGATCCCTGATTACTGGGTCAACACTTAGGGGTGTCTTATTGATGGAGTAATTACCCTGGGTGGCATTTTTTCCAAAAGGCATTATAATGCATTTCATGGCATTGAGTTTTAATCTGTGACTTTGGCACCAGTCATGTTTGCATCATAGGGAGAATCTATGATAGCTCCCAGTTTGCAATCACAGTCCCAGTACAGAGCACTGAGATATCCTACTGGTGGACCAGTTTCTTGTTGGATTTCATCTTACTAATTCTGAACTCTTGGGTCCTGCCTGTGAGCCAGCTGTCAATGCAGAGAATTATGTGTGGGGTTTATGCACAATTTGGTGAGTTTGTCAGCAATACCCAAGTGGGGAGTTGTACCGAATGCCTTAGCCAGGTCAAGATAGGTGGTATGCACCATTTTCCCTTGATCCATTTACTTGCTGACCTTCTCAAAGAAGTCAACCAGGTTTAGTAGGCATGATCTTCCCTTGACAAAGCCAAACTGGTTTGGATTCAGTGACTGAAGGTCGCCTACTTCTTTGTTGATCATTTACATGACAATTAATTCCATGACTTTGTATATTAGACGAGTCAGACTAATAGGTCTGTAGATTTTGGTGTCACTTGATGGTCCACTCTTGTGAAGTGGGATAATCATTGCAGTCCTCCATTCTTGTAGTACAAAGCCTGTTTTGAGTCTACAGTTGAAAAGTAGCTCAAGTGGTCCTGATGAGACATGTTTCAAGCTATTTAAGAGGCATATCGGGATACTGACAGGGCCCATTGAGGCTGTACTTTTGTCCTTAGTGAATGCAGCCAGGACCTACTGCCAGTTAATAGTTGGGGGAAGGGTTATGATAGCAGGTATTTTATGAGGGAAGGCAGGGGGGAGTAGGGGAGTGAAGTTTGAGACGAATTTGTCAACCAGCAGGTTCACTATGTCACTCTGCTCAGTGATGGTGGTACCACTGGCCATCAGTTTGGAACACTGGTGTGTTCTGTCTTTGAGGTTACATACATACATAATTGTAGTAGGCCTTGTGGTTCTGTTTAGCCTGTAAGGCTATGTTGACCTCATACCTCTCAACCTCTTAATAAAAGAGATCTGGGCTAATGCAAAAATAATAGGGAGACAAAGGCCCCAAAATAGGGACAATGTTTAAATATTGCTCTTATAAAATAGAAGGTTGCTAGAATAAGAGGTGTTGTCTTAGCATGCATTTTATGAATGATATAAATTCTGAAACTGAAAAACTTGTCATTATTTTGTGACTTAAAGCCTCAATAATTTGCCAGGAAAAACACAGATTTTATGAGAAATAGACCAAAAATATGTTTCAAAAATCTGGACAGTTGAGAGGTATGGTTAACCTCATAATTGGTTGTGTTGGAATTAATTCGCCCTCTTAGTTTCTTATTTAGTTTAATTTGGAGACCTCCTATCATATGGGAGTTGCTCTTCCTGATTTTAGCTATACCTTTTTTTATTTTGTTATATGCCATTGCAAGGTTAGGATTCTACCAGTGTGGTTTGTTTTTAGAGTTTATTTTGAGTTTACTTCTAGTAGGTACAGCCGCGTCTATAAAGCGATTTACATGTGCAATGTTGCTGTAAACTCAGGGTTGGAAGAGTTATTGAATTTAAGCAAACTTTCACGTAATAGGATGTAGTTTGCTTTGAAATAGCTCCTGTTATAGGATTAGCTGTAGGGTTACCAAGTTGATTTCTTATTTTGAAGGTAAGAGCTTTATGGTCCAACCCGAACAGTGAGGACATGATATGGGGTGGGTGCAGTGCTCTGCCATATTGGTGAGTACTAGATCTAGAATGTTTGAGCTTCTGGTGCTTGTGTGTACTATCTGGTCAAGAGTATTTGTGTTAATAAAGTTCAGGAATCATTGTGCCTGCAAACGTGACAGTGTATGGTTCACAGTCTATAGAGGGGTAGTTAAAGTCTCCCATGAGTAGGGTATTTGATTTAATAGTGAGTATCTTCAGTAGATGAAGGTACAAACTATGGAATTCTAGGGACATAGAAGGTGACCACCAAAAGTTACCATAAAATGTGATGCAAAGTGCTTGAAAGTACCACCAGGCAACAAATGAATTAAAATCCACAGTTTATTCACAAACCACACGAAAATATTAACGCTCTTCTGTCACAGGTACCAAATGCGTTTTCGTCTCACTATGTGGGACTTCATCAGATACTGAAAAGTTGTGCTGATACTATTTAAATACTTTAATTGCTTTACAATTAATGCAATTTACCAATTAAAAGCTGGTGTTTCATAGTTTGAATTATCAAATCAGCTTCGCTTCTTCATGAATATTCATAAATATTCATAGTCTTCTTAGTGCTACAAGCCTCCGTTCCGTAAAACATATATAAATAAATAGAAATTGCACACCAATATACTTTCACCATGACATTTCTACTTATAAAAATAGAAGGTGAACTATGGTATGGGAAATTGTCTATGGTGATTTTCACATGGATACATTCCAGGGCATTGCCCTTTTTAACCAACCTAGAGTTATGCTTACTGCTAATATAGACTGAGAGTCCTTCACCTTTTGTCCTTGTCTGTGCAACGGATGGTGTAAATGTGCAGATGGCACTGAAGCCTTGCACTGTCAGAGTACTTTTTACAGATTTAAACAATTTCTCAGTAACAGTAGAGATGTCAATTCTCTCAAGAATGAGTAGAGCTTGTAGGTTGTGGAGTTTCTTGTTTAGGCTCCTAGCATTGAGCAGTAACACATTTAGGTTGCTTTGGGGTTTATTTGATACGTCCATAGCTTTGTTAATTTGGGATTGCCTAAAATAGGCTCTAAGGGTATGAGTAAAGTTTTAACCAATATTCATAAGTCTAGAGGAGACAGGTGCAAACCATCCTTGGCAAAGCAACATGTCTTGTTAACCATGTCTTCCCATGCTGACAGATACTGAATCCCCCCGGAAAGACACTAGGAACTAAGCCAATTATTGAAGTCAATCATCTTTTGTTTGCACTATGCTATCATTCTTGTTGAAAGTGTAATGACTGGAGTTTGTGCGTAACTTGGTGGATCCTGGCTTCACATGAGCAACAAACTGTTAGCGTCTTCTTCCTCATTCTGATGAGTGGGCATCTGTCTGTCATACAATGGAGTCCCCTATGACAAGAGTGTTGGGTGGTACTGTGTTTTCTTGCCTTATGTACTTTGCTCTTGGGATTTCACTGGATGTAGGTGTATGTGTGATGTTGGGTGTTGCTTTTGTTGAGTGCTGCAGAGATTGCTGAAGATAAATATTGATATTTATAAGCGTAGGAGGCCTTTGAGGTTTGGGAAGATTGCTCTTTAGTGCTTCAATGTAAGCTGATCTATGTGTGTGGTGGACACTGTATGGTGGGAGTAGTGTGTGTGTGTGTGTGTGTGTGTGTGTGTGTGTGTGTGTGTGTGTGTGTGTGTGTGTGTGTGTGTGTGTGTGTGTGTGTGTGTGTGTTCTTTATGACCTTGTTTGTATGCATGATTGTTGCCTCCTTTAAAATTGTGCATGTGCATATCTTGCATACTGTGTTTGTTTCTTTAAGGATTAAATGGTTGTCTTTGAACATGAAAACTTCAACAAAATGACGGCACCAACATAGAACAGCAAAGTATTTAATAAGAACAGTAAATAATGTAGCAAAACTTTCAGGTATCCAGTACCCTTCTTCAGTGCTTAATAACCAACATAAAATGATCACAGTTCTTATACATATCAATTAATCACACAGCCAATAAAAGAAAACAATTAATAATGCAATTAAGTGCTAGGTAATATACGTTTAAAACTACATACAACTTTTTACAAACAACAATTTTGGTCTAAAAAGTAATCTGTTTGAGTTTTAAAACAGGTTTAACCGAGACCATCTGGTTGACACCTGGTGGGTGTTCAGCCTGTAGTCTTAAAATCCACTGATATTCCTTATTTTTTAGTTTGGTGTTTAAATCCCCTCTTCTAATAGATCTCATCACAACTTTCATAACCCTAAAGTTAAAACTATGGGTAGCATTTTCAGACACGTGCTTTGTTAGAGAAGTAGATAATATACCCCTTCTAATTTCAGAATTATGTTCTATGATCCTGTCTTTTAAACGTCTAGCTGACTTGCCCACATAAAAACACGTGCATTTTGTGCAGGTAGCTAAATAGATAATATTATTAGTGTTACAAGCAGCAAAACATTTAAAGGTAAAGGAAATTTTACTTTTAGGGTGTATAAATATATTATTTTTCTCAATAAGAGCACAACAACAGCAGTTATGGCAAGCAAAAGTGCCCTGCTTAGCCTATCTATTTTTTGATTTCACTACCTGCATGTCTTTATAACATAATCTGTTCTTAAGGTTCATACATTTCCTATACATGATCATGGGTCTATGGCTAATAGTGTTATTAAGCTCAGGTAGGCTCCTGAGGATACCCCAGTTATTGGTCATAATTTTTCTAATACCTTCACTGCATCTACTATATGTCGTCATGTATCGAACACCTTGTGTATAAGCATTATTTTCCCTATCATGATTACTCAGTGTTTCAGTAAAGAATGGGTGGTATGCCAAATCTCTATTAGATAGAACATGACCTTTAACATCTTCTAACATTTCATCCTTCAAGCCCCTCTCTCTAAATGAAGCCACAGTTTAATTGATCTGAGAAACACATTTGGAATCACTAGTGTTCAATCTACTCTTACGCATCACTTGGCTTTTAACAATATCCTTATATATATGTATATATATATATATATATATATATATATATATATATATATATATATATATATATATATATAGGGGGTGTGCATGCTTTTTCTATGCATATATTTATTTTTATTTACTTCCTTCTTAAAAACAGAAGTTTGTATTTCTGTACCATCATATACAACACTAACATCCAACAATTCCATGCTACGATGTGAATAATACATAGAAAAATGTAAAAAGTTCGTAGTAGTGTTAAGATGATCCACATAGGCAATCAGTTCACTTTCACTCCCCTCCCATGCAAAAAAGATATCGTTCACAAACCTCTTGAAGAATGCTACATTTCGAACATAGTAATTTGCGTCTAAATTAACATAAAGATCCTCCCATTCATTCAAAACTAATGTCGCATAACTATTGGCAATGGAGGTGCCCATGGCGACCCCCATAATTCGATGGTAATATTTATTATCATAATTTGATGGTAATATTTATTATCATATACAAATATGTTACTCTCTAAGACACTGTCCAACAGTTGACAAATTGTTTCTATCTACCTGTTCCATATTTATGCTTATTTAACAGTTGTCTAATAGCTGTGATGCCATACTCATTTGGTATCATGGTAAACAGCGACTTGAAATCAAAAGTTACCATAACAAAATTACCATGGGTTTTAGTTCTGAATCATGTATTAAATTGCTTAAGAAAATCTGCTGTATATTTAATAAAACTCCTTACATATGTTAAATACTTGCTCAGCTCACCCTGTAAATATACTGAAATAGCTTCCGTAGCCCAGCCACGCCCAGAGACAATGGACCTCATTGGTGGTTTATAGACAGATTTATGCAGTTTAGGTATACCATAAAGAATTGGAAGCACTGGATGAGAAACAATTAAATATATAAATAATTCGAATGGAATATCATTCATTACTTGTAAATCATACAGTAATGTATTAATGTTATTAATAATTTCATCAACTTGAATACAATTAATTTCCTTAAATGCTGTTCTGTCATTTACTATCGCTAACATACTTTGGTGGTAATTAATTTGATTCATTATTACAATAGTAAAAAAATATGATAAACCAAAAACCAAATACAAAAAAATAACAGGCTGTAGAAGCTTGAAGTCCTAGGCAATGAAGACTCCTATATAATGCACACTTTTAATATAACAAAAAGACACAAGAATAAGCGCTTTCAGCCAGCTTAACTGGCCTTCATCAGATTCATCTGAAACAG
This sequence comes from Protopterus annectens, assembly GCF_019279795.1. Taxonomy (NCBI): domain Eukaryota; kingdom Metazoa; phylum Chordata; order Ceratodontiformes; family Protopteridae; genus Protopterus; species Protopterus annectens. Next base: position 1,523,070,288 of record NC_056737.1, on the reverse strand, counting down.
TTATCAATTACACACACACACACACACACACACACACACACACACACACACACACACACACATATATATATATATATATATAAAATCCAACCACAGGAAATGAGCTTAATTAATCAACTAAAACTTTTTTACGTATTTAAATATTAAAAAGATATTTAAAACCATTGTATATATAAAATATATGTATACATACATACACACACACACACACACACACACACATATATATATATATATATATATATATATATATATATATATATATATATGTATATATATAAAACACATGAATATCAAGTACATCATTCAGTCAATTCACATTTAGTACAAATCAATAAAAAAAATAATAAAAACATATGAATTGAATAAAAATGAATAAAATACTAAATAAAATGCCATTGCCAGTTCATGTTAGGAATACATAAAGTACAATATAATAAAATAAAATAAAATAAAATAAAATTGATCATGTTTAGCCTTTAAAATGGGTTTAAATGATATGTGGTCATTTATTCCAGGGGGGTTAGATGCATTTAATTTAACTTGCCATATAACTTCTTTTTCCTCCAATAGTTTTTCATCACCTCCCCCCCCGGATTAAAGTGTACTTTCTCAAGTATAGCAAAACAAAAAATGTGGCTAGAGTTATTGGACTGTATGTGTCTAAACAAGGCATTCTTTGTGTTTTATTTTTTGATATTATATATGTGTTCATAAATTCTATTTTTTAAATGCCCCCCCCCAGGATTAAAGTGTACTTTCTCAAGTATAGCAAAACAAAAAGTGTGGTTAGAGTTATTGGACTGTATGTGTCTAAACAAGGCATTCTTTGTGTTTTCTTTTTTGATATTATATATGTGTTCATAAATTCTATTTTTTAAATGCCTGTCCGTCTTCCTAACATAAAATGCTGGGCAGGCCATACACATAGCCAAATAAACCACACTTTTAGTATTACAGTTTCCTATTTGGAAATCAATTTTATTTTTACACAAATTATTTAAAGTAATACTATTACCCTCGTATATATAAGCACACTGGTTGCAAGCTCCACATTTTGCAGTTCCTCCGAGTGCTTTCTTAGTCCTATTACTTTTATAATTTTCAAGTTGGAAATTTATATTCCTGCCAGTCTTATATGCAAACCTAGGTTGATGGCCTAGACAACTATAGACTTCAGTGTTACCTCTAAGAACATTCCAATTCCTAATAGACGCATTTAACTGCAGAAAAATAGTAGTATTACGAATCTGTCAACACGTTCTAAGTTAATAGTGCTGATATGGTAGAAGTGTCCGTGATTGTCCCTGAGTTGTCATAGCCTTGTCCCTGTCACTGTAGAAACGAGTCCCCGAGTATCACAGAGGTCCGTACACATAAGTACACCAACCAACTGTCACATCTGTTGACAGGGCTATTGCATACCTGTAGTGAATTTATAACTGATGTCCAGAATAATATTCATTGTATCTATAAATGAATGAAATTGTCAAATGGGAAGGGAAATGTGGAAACCCCCCCAACCTGCATTATGTAGTGGAACCACTCCCCGCCCTAAATTATGTAGCGCCAATCTAATAATGTGGTCAGAGGTGCCCAAACCCCTGCATCTGTAAACACAGGTAGAATGTTAAAATCTGGACTAACTCTGTCCATGTGCTACGTCTGATATTTGAACAGCGCCAGGACAGTTCTAGTCACCAGTCGGTCAAGCCTAAACCCAGAACAGCACATGAACACCTTGACAATCAAACACGTGTATGTGCGAGGACTATAAGCGTAGGAGTTCTGAATATCCTTGGAGTGAGTAGACATGCAGCACGGGTCCAGAGCAGTAGGAAACAGGGAATGTCCTAAGTGTAGTACTGTGGTTTTCCCAGCAGGAGAATGGATGCCTGCTGTGTAAGGGAAGTGGTGAGGCGTATGTCAGAGTAGCTATGAACCATGGGTATACATATAAATGAGCCAGAACAACAATAGTGTAGTGGTTACAGCATCCGCCTAACATAAAGGCATTCCCAGTTCAAGTATGACTATAGCACATATTAATTGTGTAATGAATGCCTCTGTGCTGTAAAACCAACATTTATACATGTAAAGGTGACCGCGTTCGCATGAGTCCGTTAACCGGATTCCATCAATCAAAGTGGTACTTTCATAAGGAATAAGGCACATGTAATCCCAAAGAAGTGCCTGTAAACATATGTAACTCAGAATAAGTAGATGCAAGTGCCTGGTGTACGCAGCTATTAGCATAGCAAATGTATGTTGTCTTGTACAGCTGTAACTTTTATATATATAGATAGATAGATGTGTGTATAGATAAATATCCACAGACATAACAGAAACATGCAATTATATATCTACATATATATCTATATATATATATATATATATATATATATATATATATACACACACATATAAATATATATATATATATATATATATATATATATATATATATATATATATATATATATATATATATATATATACATATACATATATATATATATATATATATATATATATATATATATATATATATATAAATATAAATATATATATATATATATATATATATAAATATATATATATATATATATATATATATATTTATACATATACGTATATATATATATATATATATATATATATATATATATATATATACACACATATACATATATATATGTATAAATATATATATATATATATATATATATGTATATTTATATATATATATATATACATATATATATATATGTATATTTATATATATATATATATATATATATATATATATATATATATTTATATATATATATATATATATATATATATATATATATATACATATACATACATATATATATATATATATATATATATATATATATAGATAGATATATATAGATATATATAGATATGTAAGGGAACGTAAAGATGAAAGCAAACATAAGGGCTGTGAAGGGAATCCAGAGCAAGTAAGGAATTATAAAGTGCTCGCAGCGTATGTCACACAAAGCTGCAAAAGTGTGAGTAGAGCACCGCTCTTCACACCAGAGGCAGGGTTATACCAGTGGCCATAACATCGTTGAAGTACTGCATCAACATTGTAAACAGACGGAATGTAGTACATGTTGCGACCACCTACACTTGTAACCCTCAAATTGTTCGTAATCCATAACACCAGGAAAAGCATGTATGTGCAAATATGAATGGATGGTGAGTCTGTGAATACATGAGGCGGTACAAAATGTGTGTAGGGCCCCAACGCTCATGAGAGGGCAATGTGTAAAAGTGTGTCATGGCTGCAATATCAGGTGTATAATGGCTGTTATGTGTGGAAACTCAACACGGGTGTGCAGGAGAAACTATGGATATGCGATTATGGACACAAGAGTGCTAGGGTATGTTGCGCCGGGTGCAATGGAGCGGCCCATGGAGGACAGCTAGTAGGCAGGTGCGATTCCCAGATAGAGCGTCGTTTGCATGGAGACATGTGAATGGGCATATCATTGTCAGAGTTGTGCGTCAGGCTGGCAGCTTGGCACGAAAAACCTATACACCACTCATGAGCGGAATGGAGTTCTGCTGTGACAACCCCAAACCGGGAAAAGCAGAAAGACACAACTACATGAAGACATCAATATGTTGGCGTACAGTCACAGTAACACAAACACTCATCCTATCAACAGTAATAATATGAATGTGCACAAAAACAAACACAGTAGCAGGAATAATAGGCTGTGCATACAAGTAATAGGTCGAATGACACTGTATCACATCCCAGTTAGCAGCGGCACCCCAGACATGAAAAACGTGCGACATCTGTCTGCTGTATAACGTGCAATATACTGATCACAAGTTTACTGGAGTGAAGTGTCATAATGACTAAGGTAATAGTATGCTGTTGAGGCAGAGATAAAACCCAATACGCATGTGTAAGTGTCCATGTCCGGGAAATGTGTAGGTTAACGGACACACAGATGTATATATAGATAAAAACATATATATACATATATCTATATTAATTTATATACACATATATAGTCATACAGATATATATATATATATATATATATATATATATATATATATATATATATATATATATATATATATATATATATATACACATATATACACACACACACACACATGGATATACTACGGATATATATAGATAGATATATATACACAAACAACAGGTATTGATATATACACATACACACAAAACAAAATATATATGTCAGTGTAGATATACACATGTACATAAATAGGTTACTTCACAACAATTAGGGGTAACATATTGACAGCCCGGGCATATGTGACTGGGAGGTCCAGTAAATAAACGTTGTACCCCCCACATCGCCCAGCTAGGCCGGACAGGCATACAGACAGGCAATACAGATCAATACACTGCTGCTGTCCAAAACACCTGTAGGAAAGTACCAGTGGGAGAGATCTGCAAGGTCTACACTTTAAACATGGATAACGGTGTCCCTTGCGGGACCCCAAAAATTCAGGGTACATGTGAATCTGCTGACACTAATACGAGCAGGATGTAGATGTACATGGAAGAGTAGGTTGTGCAAGTGTGATAATACATGTGTTGACAAAACGTACGACATGGGTCCCGAGATGGGGAGAGTGGGCAATGTGTAGGGGTGTGCTCATACCCCAGCTGCGCTCGCAGTAAGTATTTGTCATGACTGCTGTAGAGGGGTGCCAGCTAGGTGGATCATGGGTATGCAATAATGGGCTTAAGTGTGCAGGTGCTGGTTGGCAGAGATGTAGTAGGCCCGCCCAGTGGAAGTCATTAATATTCCTATGTGGGCATAGCATACGCCTACACCTCCCAAACCTGAAGAGCACATCTACCGGATAGTCTGTAAACCATCGGGGGAATACATAGAGACCAAATCAGTGCCATGTACCCGATTAGCATGGACGTCCATAGTTATGTATCAGAATGTAACAAAGTCCAACTAAACACTTCCAGAACCAGTGATATTAGATGAACAGGTGGCGGAATACAGGTAATGACAGATGACAACATGTATGAGTCATAAACAGCATATACCTCGACAAACGTGAATGAATACATATGCTCTGTGACTGTAAATGTGTTTGGTTAATAGAATCAGTCGTCTAAGTGTGTCCCACAGGGTGTTATGCCTTGTTCCTGATACAGTGTTCATTCACACCCATTGGTATGTGAGTTCTGCTACTGACAAAAAGTGCATAATTTGCTGACCGCCTTAGGTAGATGATAGCATATTAGAAGTGATTCAACACCCGTACGCCTGCGAGGGACATACCCGTCTGGGCAGTTGTGTCCTGCAAAATGCCAGTTATGGCACATGGCCTGTGAGCTCGGGAATGGAGGCTATATAGTGTGTGTAGTTGTGTCAGAAATTAATTTGTTGTATCAGAAACAGCTACATGTAATAAGAAACAGTATTATCAATTATAATGCTACATGAATAACCTTAACGTATGCAAACCGTGGAAGTCGTCCGTTTACTACTGGCTGTGGGTATGTGTTGCCTTGACACATGTGATAGCTCTACATATAGTGTCTGTAGGGCCACCACCATTCTGAATGGCCAAAGTGGAACCTGCTCTGTAGAAATGTCAGACGTACCAGGGCAGAACATACCTACAGCCATGCATAGTACAGAAATATGCATATCGGCACAAATCAAAGCGTAGTCTAGCAGCAGTAAAGTTGCTTATGCTACTACATATAACATATTGACATGTCAGGTATACAAGACCTGTAACAAGCAACCAGTACAGACATGTACAACATGAGATTGTCCCCTAATCAGGACAGTTGCAATGACTAGAGTATTGTCCATACCTCTCAACTGTCCCTGAATTTCAGGTACATCCCTGAGTTTGACTGAAAGTTTAACTCTGTCCCTCTTAATCCCTCCTAAAATTAGTGACTGTTGAAGGAAAGGTGGTGAATTACACTTAATGACTAATGACAATAAGTATGAGTTATAAACTACTTTTACTTCAGAAAATGTGTATTAAGTCATATGCTCTGATTCTGTCAATGTTTCAAGTTAATAGCACTACTTTTGTAAAAGTGTCCCTGATTTTTTCTTGACCAGTCCCTGATTCTGTAGAAATGTGTCCCTGATTGGTGGAGAGGTCTGGTATTGTCACATGAGATATGCCTAATGAGGGACTGTCCCATGCAAAGTGGGAAAGGTGTCACTACTACAGTCTCCCGTCGTGCAATCTGAAAGGTGGAAAACGTACAGTAGGTATGCGGTAGCATGACTCGGTGGACAGCTGCGTTAACAAAAGCATAGTCACATGTCAGCATTACAGAGTACCGGTTCCCATGTATCAAGCAGATGGGAGCAGACCGTATGAGGAACACGCATATAATATGATTACGTCACTGGACAGGCCGCCGAGTCCATACAGTCGAACGCCTGCCGTTGCAAAATGGTTACACATACCCGATACTGTAGTCATGTAGTCCGATGTAATACGCATCACAAGGGATCGCACACACCCAGCGTGAGTGACAAATGTAAGTGGAAATGTCGGTGAGCGAGCGGCTGTAAGTGTGTTTGTCTACCAGTATGCCAGTAGTGCGCTGTCAAAGAAATGTGGAGTCTAAATGGGTATAAGGTGCTGTGACCAGAGGTCAGCAGTGTTTAACACTGTGCAAACCCACGCACAACTGCTCCCACCTGCTGGAATGTGCCTTACCCAGTCTGTATCCAAAGGCGTCAGCCTGTCCGCAAACAAAGAACCGCCCTATACACGTGATGGTAGAAGTACCCTGTGCACATAGCTCATGTGAATTAACAATAGACCATGGCATATGTACAGACAATAGACCACACACACACCATACAGTGCAGACATCCAACAGTATAGCAATGTACTGGAAGATATGTCCGGACCACTGGTGTATGCATGCCTGGCTGTCCCGTGTTTCAGTGTGTGAGCATGCCCAGTATGACTGTTACGCATGTTGTCAACCGACATTACCGTCATACGATCATGTGTGTGAGCATGCCAAGTATGGTCAACTGTATCGCGCATGTGTCACATGTCCAGATAGTTAGTACTGTGTTGCTGACCCCTCCGTTCTACACAGACAGGTGTCATGCTGTGTCTGCAGGATAGCTAATGGTCATGTGGCATTGACAGTTGCTACATGTCTGCATAGCGTGAGGGGACATCCAACCACAACCACAGTCCTACACAGCACCGTGGGTGGCGCACATGACTCTCACATGTGTAGGTTTGACAGGGTGCACAGCCGACAGTTGTACACATCTGCCGCTACTGTACTGGCATGCCAGGTACTCCATGTCAGTGTGTGGACCTACCCAAATTGCTGGTTGGAGGGATACCAGTGTACGTCAGCTCCCAGCTTTAAATACCAGCACAGTGGTGTTGGACGTCCTAGCTTACACAACCTACATCAAACTGCCTGGCCTGCTGTAGTCTGTGTGTGTCTTAGGGGGTTGGGGTCATTCATTGGTCATATCCATAGGCCCTCATATATCATTTGTCTGTATTGGTCCACATCTGTCCAGCTGCATGGAACCTGTGTGGGCTGTATGGACACACATAATGGTCAGCCCATAATCTGCAGTGGGTTAGGACACCCTGTGTACTACAGGCTACCATTGTGACCCCCGTATGTGCTACAGAGGTCATGGTGCCACTATGGATGTGTACTGTCTGCTGCCCTAACATTTGGCCACCACAGTCACTTGTATGCTCACATACATACCATAGCAATTGGTAAATACACATTCTAATACAAATGCCAATTGTTAGATCAATAGACATACCCTGGGTGTGTTCTGGACTTGAGGACGGTGCTGGAGGGCTGCCTATGTCGGACGCACACAGTGCACCTCCTATACATGGCCGAGCTCAGGTAGTGTCATGCTTGGCATCCATTGTACTGTGTGCGGGTCAGAGAGGGGAAATACGTGGGTACCTACTGTGTCAGTGCATATGCCTTGTGTTGCCTCTTAGCCAAGGGCAGGTCATACTGTGCATGGGCTTTCGCCAACTGTGCCCTGCTCAGGTAGTTCCTTCACCAAGTCACACTGTGCCTGTACAGGCCTTGGCAGTGGTGTTGGGCTGTGTGGCCCTGCCCCATGTTGTTCCTGCTGCAACTGTTACTGCAGGATAAGATTGTGTAGCATAGCAAATACCATAACAACTTGTATGCATGTAGCTAGTGAATACTGCAGAGCTCCAACGGATGTGTCTGGATACCAGAACCATGAACTGAGCATCCCAAAAACATGCACAAGTATATGTCTTGCCTGTGCATCCATCTCATTATGGTGTGAGTGTTCAGGTGTGTGTGTGCATTGCTGATGGGTGTCATCAGCCACGACACCAGTGTTTACCCAGCATCCTCCACTAGGAGACTGTAGGAGATGTCCATATTGGCATTGGTGTGGTACAGCTGTGTCAGAAGCCATATATCAGAATCATCATAGCTTCCAGGGCAGATAGCACACACATTCAATCTCATGCCCTGGCTATCGCATATGGCATAACTGTTGGAGGGTATGCCCCTGCAGTGACTGTAGGCCCTACCCCGCTCACCGGGTGGTGCTTCGATGTGTATGTGTAGCAGGCTATAGCACCCAGTACCCCAGGGTAGTCATCCATGTGGTTGAACTGATGCATATTGCTGGTCTACTAATCACGTGTGTTGAGGACATGTACGTGCTCACTAGCATGTGTTGACATGGCGTCTGCGAACTGGTGCAATACTCTGGGTGCAGATGCCTGTGAGATACCCATGATATCCCCAGTTGTGCTGTGTGAGGTACCTGTGGCTAGTACACCTAGGCCAACACATACTGTGGTATCCACTGTGATGTGTTTCCGTCGGCCTGTTTGATGTGTCAGGTGTGGCAGGCACAGGTCAACAAGCCACTGTAGGGGTCTCTGTCCACCCCATAGTGCTCCACCATCCCCAGCCCATGTAGCCCCTGGTAAGTCACCCTGGGTCTATAAAGTCTTATGTCACCCCAGTAAGGGTTGTTCGGCAGCATACACATCCTCACTGCCCCAGCCTCCTGCACATGTTGGTATATGTTGCCTGCTGCAGCCCTTCTCATTTGGTTGGACTGTGTCATGAAATGTCCCTGCAGGTATACACTGGTGGTGTAGAGTGCGGACGAAACCAGTGTGTATGCTGCTTGCTCAAATTACCGTACTGTTCAGGTGCGAGCTGGCCATGTAATCTGCTGATTGTGCTGATCAACACCTGTTTGTGCAGCCTGTGTACCCTGACTACCCCACCACTGCTGTCATCCCTCCCAATGTCACCAGGCAGGTATAGACACACCCATAGCTTAGGTGTGCTAAGGCAGGAGCACTCCCGAGGCACAGTTCTGCAATATACTTACAGTATGCCTGACCCCCCTCCCATGCTGCCAACTATATTCAAGACCTGCACCCGGCTGACTACACACATACACTCCAGGGACCTGCATCACACCCTGGTGATAAATGGGATACACTATTGTCAACCTCATCTGCATAGTATAGTCTTCTAATGAATAGTTATATGACCCATACCGAACCTCCAAATTAATAACCACTGATCAGTATCGCTCAGATCCGTACACAACTGGCAACAGGTGCCTTACTATCACCATATTCGATGTCCCATGGTCTTCCCAGCAAAAAAATAACCGGTATCTACACGACTACAACCCGTGACCCTGCGCACTACAGACGATGTGCATTACCACCACGTCATGGCAGATATACATAGATCCCAGATTATCACGTACAGATCATCCGGCACAAACATTCAATAGTGTTGATGTCCCCAGACATATATGTTCACATCTATGTCCACCTCTATATCTACATATAGCATATATATTATTTGTATACATATATACATGGACATATATATATATATATATATATATATATATATATATATATATATGCATATATATATATATATATATATATATATATATATATATATATATATATATATATATATATATATATATATGTATGTATATATCTATATCTATATATATATATATATATATATACACATATACATGTACACACATATGTAGATATGGCATTTATATCACAACAGTGGACCACATGACAGCAAGGCATTAGACAGGAATGAAAAGGAAACTACATGTGCCAATTGCATCATGTAGTGTTGTTACTATCAAGACACATGTGTTTTGTTGCATCACATGGGCCAGACCGTATCAAGGGTAAAAGTAGGGCTGCTGACAGATACTCACCAGACCTATTGGCGAATGTATGTGTTAATAACCCAGTCTCTTGGCAGAATATGTGGGCTGTGGACACTATATAGGTCAGCAACAAAACACACTGAACACAACCCGCAGCTAGCCACCCACAGATACCAACAGATACGGTATAACTGCCAAACACACACACACACCTGCCATGCCTTGGAATCGAGCACCTACCTGTCTAGTCTACCACACTACAGCATTATGCAGTAACAGAATGTGCTACCGAGTTCCAGCATCACCGCACTCCCACAGGCATACATCTAGGTGGATGACATCATCCGCAAAGGCAAAGATGCCGATAGGGAATGTATGGGGAGTGAGCCGTCTAAAACCATTACTCTGTCCCCAGGCAGCTGGAAACACACACACACACACACACACACACACACACACACACACACACACACACACACACACACACACACAGACACACACTTGGCAGGGCTGGGAGTCGAACATACACCTAATTACCTTATCACACTACAGCATTACGCAGTTACAGAATGCGCTACTGAGATTACTGGAACACAGCACTTCCAGAGGCATGCTTCTAGGTGGATGACATCATCCGCAAAGGAAAGACGCCGATAGGGAATGTATGGGGAGTGAGCCATCTAAAAGCATTACTCTATCCCCAGGCAGCTGGAAACACACACACACACACAGATACACAGATACACACACACTTGGCAGGGCTGGGAGTTGAACATGCACCTAACTACCTTATCACACTACAGCATTACGCAGTTACAGAACGCGCTACCGAGATTACTGGAACACAGCACTCCCAGAGGCATACTTCTAGGTGGATGACATCATTTGCAAAGGAAAGACGCCGATAGGGAATGTATGGGGAGTGAGCCATCTAAAAGCATTACTCTATCCCCAGGCAGCTGTAAACACACACACACACACACACACACACACACACACACACACACACACACACACACACACTTGGCAGGGCTGGGAGTCAAACATACACCTAACAACCTTATCACACTACAGTATTACGCAGTTACAGAACGCGCTACCGAGATTACTGGAACACAGGACTCCCAGAGGCATACTTCTAGGTGGATGACATCATCCGCAAAGGCAAAGACACCGATAGGGAATGTATAGAGAGTGAGCAGTCTAAAAGCATATTACTGTCCCAAGGTAGATGTAGACAAACACACGGTAGTGGTGTGAGCAGGACAACTGCCTATCTATGGAGCACTATTACAACACTACATAGATACGAGACGTGCCACAGACAGTACACCCTTCAAGACAGTTAACCACTGTGTTCAATGTAGGAATCCATCCTGACGTGGGGTATGGACATCTGTTGCCTGGATGACCACCATCGCTATACAGGATGTCAATGGCCATGCCCATACACAGAGGCACATAACCGACACAAGGTGTCACTGGGCATGCTCACACACTTAGTATCACACGTCTGTTTGGAATGTACTGTGTGTCCATCTACACAACGGCATACTGGGCATGCTCACACACTGAGTAGAAGTGAAGGGCTGTCATGCATGCACACGGATTCTAAACACAGAAGGGCACAGTTTGGAATGTACTGTGTATCCATCTACACAACAGCGTACTGGGCATGCTCACACACTTAGTAGTAGCAAAGGGCTGTCTTGCATGCACACGGATTCTAAACATGGAAGGGCACAGTATAGTGTTACTGTCCCCACGTACATGAAGGCCACTCACATGTACTGACCAGTACACACTCAAGAGCCATCAGAGATGTCTCAGGTGCAGATCACAGAGGTAAATGCCGCATTCTACTATGTAGCCCTCAGACATCACCATGACCTTGGTCCAGCAACACACATCCATAGATTACCACAACACCATGTGACTCATGACCAGTGGACTGTACATAGGTCTACAGCAACTGTGCAGACTACACATGTATTGACAGGGTTCCATCATGTGCTATGCAATGCAATGATACCACTGTTCATAACCAGGTCGGCTCTACACATAACAGGGGCCCTGGTTCTTACACAGCTGTAACAGATGACTGTCACTGTACACCAAAGAACACACATGTTTGGATATGACATACATGCAATCACAGTGGATATGTACATGGACCACACACACACACACACACACACACACACACACACACACACAAACAACACATATGTACATTGCATAGCTTTTGCTGTCCTCCGTGCAGACAAATGGTTACAGCAATCACACGCATGCACATGGAAGGTAGGTCCATGGCTGTTGAATGCTAATAGTACATAAGGTAGCAATGTTGACCGAGGTAACATTCCCTCTGTACTAGTTACCCATGACAACCATCATATCATACAACAGTCCATGTGTTATGCATGTCATCACACATGTCCACCAATTGCAATGCATACAAACATGGCTACATGACAGGCATGTAGGAACAACACACATGTACATGTAGTGGTGTGCATGCAGCTACCATGCATGTGCAGTAGCTGATGTATGTAATTCATCTGTGCCTAACTACAACATGCAGTTGCAATACAGCCCCATCATTCACACCTGTATATGGTGAAATACTGACAGTACGGTAGGATGTACATCAGGTATGGATGGATGTGTGTACATAAAGTGGTGATCCACCATTGCAGATGGATGTTTGCCAAAGACGGCTCACAGGTGTGTCACAAGCCATCCTAACATTACATGTGCAAACAGTACGCTATGTTACTGTTACTTGACGGTGAAGACATACAACCTACACAGCAGTCAGGGTGTTACTGACTGCAAGTCACTTGACACCTGTAACACTTACATCCTCCCGTGTGCATATAGCAGCACAATTGCCGAAGGTAGCATTGGTACACATAATGCGACCAATACTGCTGCATGTCTGTCAGACGTATCATCATATAGCAGGTGTATCATTCACAGTACTGCCATGTGTGTTTGCTTGTGTGACCATATATGCCACGTATGGTGAGGAATACATCCCAATTATTACACACCCCTGTACACTGTTGTAGAGATCTATACATACTGCAGTGTGGAAAGCATGACGTAGGCAGGGGTGGTGTGTGTATCACAAACATGTCAGCTATCTGTATGTGAATGACATTTGTGGACTCCACAGTGTGTGTGTATGTATGTATGGCTGTCTGGTGCATGGAGTGAGGGTGTATGCAACCATACAGAACAGACAGGATCCCTAATCCCTCATGGTTATGCAGTCTACTACCCTGTTGATGCCATTGGTCTCAGCCTTACTGGCTACCTGTACATGTTCATTCTCTGTGTCGCATCATGTGGGTGCACAGTACTGTGAGGGTGATTACCACATAGGCAGGGGTCCTCACCTCAACACTATCGAGTGTGCGTTATAGTGTTGTTGACCCCGTGAGTGTGGGCATGTTACTGTGTGTTTCTGTGTATGTTTGTGTGTGCTCTCGTCCTGTAATGTGACAGGGTATTACTGCTACACAGTGAGGCCTCATGCTATCAAGTGGCCTCTAACGTTATCATTGGCCAGACCGCTGTGTAAACCCCCCACACCCTGTCAACATACCTGTGATGTGACCTGGTATGGATGTCACGTCTCTAGCCACTGTAGCCTATTAAACAGCCCATATGCTTCTGGATCAGTAGATGTGCAGATATCTGTGGAATTGTAGCCTTTCTAACAGTGAGGTTGTGGCTATGTATAGCATGCTGGTATTGCCATACATGCCTGTGAGTACTCCACATTTACACATGTGAAACTGCAAACACTGCTACTTATTGGCACATGCAAGTAGACCTTAAAGAGGGAAGCAGGGCATCATTACCAACATGCTGTTACTGTTGTTACCAAGACACATACTGTGAACATACAACAATGCACTCCAACTGCAAACACTGTAACGTAATGGCACATGCAATTAGACCTTAAGGAAGGATGCAGGGCATAATTACCAACATGCTGTTACCATTGTTACCAAGACACATACTGTGAACATATAACAATGCATTATAAACCTTACTACATGGTATGTCTGGTGCGTGTCAACAGTACACAACTAATGTCATATACACTTATCACACTATTCTGTTCACCCTGTGCATCAGACCATATGAGAATGTGCCTGCACCAATGGTGTGGATGACAGGGATGTGGCACAGGCATCATCATATGCACAGGGTGATAATATTTGCCAGGAGAATAGGCTGCACCAGTGAATGACATCATCTGTGTGGGTAAGGTCTGGTGATCTGATTGGACATGTGTGGTCATTATGCATGTGGGTGTTGCGGTGCCCTACAGATGTTTCTGCTGTGTGCGTGTATGTGTGCACACAGTTCTGCCTTTTGTCAGGCCTACACAGGGGTATTATTGACAGCTCCAGATTGTACAGAGCAGGATGTACAGCTCACTGTGTCCGGCCATGGCCATGTGACCTGTGCCTGCCAGGGGTTGCACGGGCACTACCAGGCGGAGGTACAGATTGGCTACTGTCTGATGACACTTGTCCACTGGAGCCATGTCCCCACTGGGAACATCCAGGGCTACGTCCACGTGGCCTGCTGTGTCCTGGTGTGGACAGCGCAGCACCAGCTGCACTGCTACTGCTACCGGCACTATGGGAGCAGGCATGTGAGGTGGCTCGTTCACTTTGACCTGTACTAGGTGGTGTAGCTGGCCTACATCCACGTGGCCTACGCCTCACTCCTACCAGATGTTCCAGCACAGACAGCTCACGCTCGCGGATTGCCATGCCACAGTCAAGGATTCCAACCATGTCACCCAATCGCCTGTCCAGAACATCAGCAATCTGCTGTTGAGCATTTGCCAATGCCTGGATGTTGTCGTTTAGAGTACAAATCGCAGCCCTCTGAAGTCTCTGCCCTTCACTGTTCTGCCATTCAGCACATGCCTGTGCCGCCATTACAGTCTGGAACATGCGTCTGGTGACACCAGCTGCTGCACTCTGTCCTGCAGGTGCATGTCTGCCAGAGGTCCTCCTACCAGCAGCACTGGCCACATGCCTGTGTGGCACATCTGCAGTCATTACACTGACACCATGGTGTGGAGACACACCTTCTGTAGCCACCACACATTCCTGTTCCGAGCTAACACACGCTGACTGTCCTTCCTCTATGGCCACTGGTGATGGGGTATGTGTTGGCATGAGAACTGTGTGCGGGGAAGAGAGGGACATAGCTGGGATGGCAACCATTGGCACAGATTCAGCCGCTGACAACCCTGCCTGTACCTCATGCATATGTTCATCACTGCTAGTATCTGTGGGGACACTAACATCAGATGGACCACAGGAGGATAACGCACCTACATCACCTGTGAATGCAAAGAAAGACTCTACATTACAATAGACACACAGACACACAGACACACCATGCATGTGATTTGACAGACGGCATGCAGCATGCATGTGATACAGCAGATGGCATGCAGCTCAGACATTAATAGTGGTAGTTAGCATACCTCCCTGGGTTGCACACAACAGCAAGCAGGTATCATATCAGTAGCAGATGGCATGCAGCATGCATGTGATACAGCAGATGGCATGCAGCTCAGACATTAATAGTGGTAGTTAGCATACTTCCCTGGGTTGCACACAACAGCAAGCAGGTGTCATATCAGTAGCCATGCAGTTCACACAATCATGGTAGTAAGCATGCATCCCTGTGATACACCATGTGGACCAGCACAGGTTAACAGTACACATGGCTGAAGTGACCTTGACATGTAATCTGCTGATGTGTGCATTGACATGCAAACATGTCTGACACAATGGTGTCCTGACACATGTATAGCATTGTAAAGGGTATCACATTGCAGTGTTGTCTGTATGCCCTACAGATAGAATGCACTTTTAGCAAATGTGCATGAGCATTGAAGGGTAGTGTGAGGTGTCTACATTGCTATACAGTGTGAAGTGCAGACACTGTCTATAGTGCTATACAGTGTGTAATACGCACACAGTATATAGCCATAACTGTGTGCATACACATTACATAACTGTGGATTGTGACCCACGTCGCTGAGGTGTTTACACACCAAACCATGCTGTGCCATGTGACAGGTCACTGGAAGTCTTAGCTGCCTGGCAACCATGTCCACACATGGCAGACTTGTCAATACACCATGTCCCACATGACATTAATGTACCACACACACACGAGGTGCACGGCTGACAGTGATGTCCTACAGCAGCAAGGGAAATGTACAGTATCTGTGGCCTGATGTGGTGTCAATGTCTATGGAAGCTGTACAGGTGACTACTGTCATGCTATGACACAGTTGTGATGTTCAACACATCTTATATGGTCAAATTGACACCTCCACTAGCTGTGCACAGGCGTTTAGGATGTCCAGTGTTCCACATCAACTATATAATCAGTCAACTAAGGCTATAGTTGGACCATGTGTGGACAATGTGCAACAGGGTGTATACACATCACAACTACTGTGTGGCTACATGTCTCTGGCCATCCTCCATGGCCATGTGTGAACATGTGTTGGCCAAATGTATGTGATGGCCATCTATCTCACATGTCTGTGTTGACCCATATGACATACACCCATAGATGTCAGATATGTCACTGTCCACAGGGCTATGCAGACAACGGGTTGTATGTTTGGTATGTGAGGTATATATTATGGGATAGTGAGACAATATTGCAGCCGGAACACTACATGTCTGGGACATGTCAGATGGCACATCACAATGTGTGCACCCATTGCAGGGGCATATTACACAATGGTGACTCCTGTGGGCTGCCCATATCCCAGCTCACTGTGTGGTACTGTTTGCGTACCACACATGTATTGTTCCAATGTATAGTACATATGTCTACATTGAACACCTCCATCGTTGTATGCACAGCTGTCCACACATCTAGCAATGACAGATACTGTGGTTTCATGTCAGTGTTTCATTTAGTTTGTATATATTGCACATGGGTAGCCAGTGTGAATGA
Source organism: Protopterus annectens (assembly GCF_019279795.1). Taxonomy (NCBI): domain Eukaryota; kingdom Metazoa; phylum Chordata; order Ceratodontiformes; family Protopteridae; genus Protopterus; species Protopterus annectens. The sequence goes on along the minus strand of NC_056737.1, from coordinate 1,523,052,997 downwards.
TGACAGATGTGACCTGTATATCATGACTGGACCATACGTTATGTGTACATGTGTTAACTGGCCACTTGGCATATAGATATATGCATTAACATGCCTGATACTGATAAATGTCTCACCTGCAACGGACTGATGTCTGTGCGGCACGCCAGAGGTACAAGTATAGGGGTGACACAGCAGTTTGAACATTATCCATGACTGTATGATAGCCACAGGGTGCACTGTGCATGTTAACACATTTGCCTGTACAATAGCATATAGTATGCATATGTGTGCATACACAGGGTAGCATACTGTAGTATGTGGCATTTGTGCAAACATACCTTGCATATGATGTTGCATTACATATTGTACAGTGACACATGCAACTCAATGGGATATAATAGTCATATGTGCAGTAGTGACTTACCAGGCAACTCCAGGCTCATTGGTTGGGAGACACCCACCTCCACGATGGCAGCTAGCATTTGTGGATGCTGTTCTGAGGGTGTCTCCAGGCTGGCAAGTAGCTCCTCGGTGTGTGTGAGTGGGGGCTGGGTTGGTGGTCCACCACCTGTTCCACCTTGTTCCCTGGCGATTGCATTGGCATGCTGTTTCGCATGTCATATTAGGTCCGTGCAGTGTCTGACAACCTGCTGGTAGGTGCGGTTATGGCCACCCACATCATTAACCCTCCTGTGTAAGTCCTGCCACAGGTCGTCACGCTGCTGGGCAAGCTGTGGCACATGGCTGAACAACACCTCATAGTTCTCTTGGAGGTACGGGATGAGAGCATCATCCTCCAGGCGGCTATACGCTGGCAGGCATGAACAAGGCATTATCTGGAAGACATAATGATGGAGACAGGCCACAGTATCACAGAGATGTACAGAGATACAGCTGCACATACATTTGCATTAAATCTAGTACATCTGAACAGTTATCTTTGCAAATCGTCATGACACTGACACGACTGCCATGTTTGTGTCACACACATGTAACACCCATTATGCATTGGATATCATCACCATATATCTGTGTCACCTCATTACATTGTTCATACTCCATGTGAATGCTGTCTTGATGTGGGCATGTCTGTTTGCCTGTACTGGTGTTCTTACCTATCAGCACATGCCTGGGTGTGTCCACAGTAATGCTGTTGACCTTGATGCTGTGTATATGTTACATATCAATGTATACACTGCCTTAATGGACATGAGCAGTGACAATGCAAACATACACATGGAAACCTTTACATGCATGTGTTTTGCCATATACATCTACACGGCACTGTATAGCAGTTCAGCATCCTGCCACGTATCGCCTGTGTTGCACATGTGATAGACATGGGACAATGGCTAGCCGGACATCATTCGTAGGGATGGTTATCAACTATGGCATGTACGGGCAAGGTTTTCTAGCTTTATCCGACAGCCATTTTGCCACCGCGAGGTGCATCAGTGCCACATTACTGATCCAGACAGTTAATAATACATCCACCATGCGGTCATCGCACCATGTATGACAGAGATGACATGTGCATCTTTGATGGACAGGGTTGCATGGTATGGCAGGAGTATGTAACATGTATGGCACAGGGATCTGTCCAGCATGTGGCGATCCTTGTAGTGGGATGCTGGCTGTCCATGACGTATGTCTTTCAGATCAGGATATGTACGTGTAGCATGTCCAACATCACAGTGTAGCACATGTCTTTATGCAAGGTAGCCAGCATGCTGCATAGTGGAGGTGAGTATTGTGAAGGCTGGTATCGCCCATCCACGCATGGCCAATACCCCTTAAAGGTGATATGTGATCCGATATTGGTCACCCGAGTGCTGAGTATGCCTGTCCAATGATCTCCATGCTCATGAATGACACCCTATCATGACATGGGTGCCTCGTATGACTACCTAATAGGCCTGGAGACATCACCAACTCAGGGAGGTGAACTGCACAGCACCATCCCTTACACAGTGTCCATAATGTTGACCACTGCCTAGGTGGTAGTTAATGGGTACAGGGTTATTCACCTAGCGATGACAATGCTATTATCAGCTGTCAGATTGTGCACATATGTCACACACCTCACCCACAAAGCCCATTCTGTATGTTGTCCACAACACTGAGACAGCTATTGCTCCTAGGTCATGGACATTCACATCCTTACATACACAGATGCCTCCCATTTGTCTGTGTGGTATGGGCTACAATGAGGGGGGAGTACACAACATTAACCCTGTTTTACGGTAGCTGCCACTGGTGTGATATGCACATGTCACTCAGACACCTTTTGTAGTGTTGCTTCTGTCAACAGGCCACTGGTAGAACACTCCTCTGACATACGAAGGTACATCTAGTATACTCAGTGTAGCTGGAACACGGTATGGGTGATGATGTCCTATGACCTGTCACAGGTATGCTATGCAGTGTGAAAACATCCATACTGTCATCTACTTCCTTACTGCTAACATCTACGTTGATAAAGGTTCATAGACTTGCAGACCATACTCAGCAGGGTAATAGTGCAGTGCCTCCAATTATGACTGTTGTCTCCACTTGTGGGTTGCAGTGGGTTGATATTATCCAACACCCTATTTGTATTGCATATTCATGCTCAGCACTTGTTCAGAACATGGGAGCACTTCATGAGCTACTAATTACTATAGCACCCATTCCAACTCATGTCTTACAAGTACACTGTCTGTCCTTACATTTCCAGCTTGCTTACAGTACAACAGCTGTTGTACACACGTAACTCACATATCTTGTGAGACATGGTTGAATATACAGGCATGTCCAAGTGTCGCGTACCAGTGCTATTGCCTGTCTATATGATGAATATGACAAACGTGTGGCAATAGAGCAATTGTCTCATGCACACAGTCAATGCTCACCTCCCAACATACGACACTACAACCTGTGGGAGATGCACATATGTAGCCATGCTGGGGGTAATGCTTTCACCAACCCAGATTGGACCTGACATTCATGTGAGGACGTTTAACATTTGCAACACACCCCACTCATCACATAGTCTCACTAGATCTCCACCACCACAGGCCACACATAGTATGAGTATGACATTTGCAGAACCTCTCCATACTCTGTGTATGCACCAGAGGCAGTGCCCATTAACAAACACAACAACAATTACTTATAGCCCACAGACTCATGTGTGCCCATCAACTACAGCCAATAGGGTGTTATAACATACCCAACACACTGGTCATGGGTGACCCTGTAGGCAGTCACACTGATACATCAGGGATCACTGCAGTGGCTGTACTGTACAGAGGTGCAGGTAACACATGGCTCTGCTGTTCACAGACAGGACACTACCCTAGAGAGGTGCTGCTGGTGTAAACACTGAAGTTGGGCTTACACATAGACTTGCCAGACATCATAGTACCTCACTATGTACCTGTGAAGCTATTACACGTCCTTTGTGCATGGTTAATAGAGTAGCTCTTCCATTTCAATTAGCTATCATGCTGTTATAGTGTCCCGTGACTACAAGCCATATGTATCCTGTTATTGTGTATTGTACATGCCAATAGACGATACCTTTTATTTGCATGATATAACAGTTGTGCTGTGTAGAATATCTGACATATCTACCTACAATACTGTACATTACGCATATTTTACACATTATCCCGTAATACAAAGCATACTTGCACAGCAGGACCACCTTAGGCATGTTATTGTTGTTATATGCCCATACGTATGCCTACTGTGACAGTATATCAACATATACTATCCCCTGCTATGGCACGTGCTTGTTGGACATACCCTACCACTGACAGCGGGTAGTGTGGAATTGTTCTGTTTAAAGCCCTCATGTAACATCCCTTGTGGTGTATGTGATGTTTACCTTGTGGCCCACAGCAGGACACACAATTTCTACAAGCGTTACTATGCTCAACAAGACATCACTACATAATACCTTTTCCCACTTTATGCATTGCGTACACTTTTAATTAATACAAAACAGGCTCTACATACACTAACATACTGAGTGTTCTACATACCTTGTTAGCATTCCAAATCTTCATAAATATCTCTCTTAAAACTTTACTGTTTAAACGGTTCTATGGTATGAGCATACGGCTTGAATGTATGGCAAGTCATCCTTATATACGTCGATACCTGTAACATGTAGTTTCCTGCTGCCAATTGGTGTTCCTGAGTAAATTATTACATGCACATCAGCTGTGCAGCTACTCCATTCACCAATTACGCGGCAACAGTGGGGTATAATTTAATTCTCCACTTGGGCATTGCCCTTTTGCCCTACCTTTGGGGAGATGGCCTGTATATGTTTTATTGTGAGGAATTGCAACTGCTATTTGTAGAGACACAGATATTTTGAATTCATGTCCCCCATGGATTGTGTGTGACGGCTAGAGTATGTGGTTCTACATGTGAGTGTATCTGTCATCTCAACCGTCTGATAAGGGACTATTGCAAACAAATCCTGTAACATCGCTGTCTGTTCCATTATACAACAGCTATGATTTCACATGATGCCTTTACAAATATGTCTCTCACAAGGTATGTTAACGCTTCTGCAGATGTAATTGAGTGAGTGGATGTTTGTGATGTTATTACAGTCTATATTGCAATTGTTTCGGGTGTGGGGGAGATGTAGATGGGTGTACATAGCATATACAGGTTTGTGGGGACTGCATTTCTACATATTCCATATATGTGTGTGGGCTCCTTCCCTAATTGAAGACCTATCACTTAGTAAACTGAACTATGGTTGTTACGGGCTTATACATTGAGCCATTGTTAATTGGTTTCTATATAGTATGCAGGTGAGGTTGATACTTCCATACCTCCGTAAATACAGCAATATGTAAAGGAATGTCACTAAATGACAGCTGTCTCGTGTATTTCTGTCACAGATATTTGCACTCATTGCAGTTGTGTTGGTGACTGAGCCTCTTTGGCATAGGTTGCCACCTTTTCAAATGGCCATAGTGGGACATTTGCAGGACACACATCGGTGTTTACAGGCCGACACATATTCATGGTCAGTACACAGGATAGAACATACTTTTATCCTGAATACATACTTATTCTTGTAGCACTTTAGCTACTTATCATGTTTCATGTAACATTTATGTTTTGTAGATACAGGCATAACTATTTAATGCAACTATTACATAATATATGGGACATAATTATGTCTTACAATCTTGGACATTTGCCCTTTTTAATATTTTTTTTGTCAGGACACAACTGCCCAGGGAGGGGCTGTCCCTCTTAAAGTGGGACAGGTGGTAACCGTATGCCTATGGCCAGCTATGACCACACCTACCATGCTGATCTACCTCCGAGTTAGCACTAACAGGCACACGATGCAAACACACACACACACATTACAGTCCCATGGAAACACACACGGCACCCTCAACACACACATACACAGACTACAGCAATCACAAACACAGTTGAACACAGTACCTACGTGGACCACAACACCGGCAGCGATAACTAAACGTCCCTTAATATCGTGATAATATTACACACAGTTCCAGTGTTCTGGTACTGTGTTCATTTGGTCTTTAAGCCATGTGATTATGCGTGTCGGTATGTGACACATTCCATAGTTGGCAGTATCCTATTTATTTCTACCTCCATGGTTGTGTACATGTCGTTGACCTATCTATATATTTGCAGATATAGGTGAATCCGTATATATCAACATATATCTCTCTATCTCCCTTTCTATCTCTATTATATATATATATATATATATATATATATATATGAGAGAGAGTGAGAGGGAGAATACACCTTTCATTGTGTACATGTCGGTGTATACTGTTTCCTGGACTCCGCACGTTTGTGTTTGAACCTGTCACATTACACACCTGCCTTTGGTACATCTTGTGTAGCTTAGTGTTAGGTGATTGTGTACATGATTGCGTGTTCTACTCCTGGCAGTGGTCGTTTTACCTTTCGGAGCAGGCACTATTAGTACAGGGGTGAATAATGCTAGTTTCACCTGTTCTGGACATCATTGCCCGTGATCTGTGCAATATTCAGAGAAGCTTAGCCCTGTTTCGCGCATATCCGTGTATTCATGTTTAAACGACACTTACCAGCACTGGGCAATGCATATTCCTGCTAACATGTGCTAAACCTGATCTGATGAACTGCATCCACCATCCATTATTCATGCCTTTGGGATTACGTAACGTCCCTTGCAGGACTTGGTACCGGGAACATGCACAACAGTCAGTGCATTTACCACTTGGGCATGTGGGATTTGTACACGTGTTATGGCGTTTTGTATGTGGACTGTACTACGGGTGTTACTCCATACTGCAATCAAATGGATAACTCAGTTAGTTTACATATGGATGAGACCTATTAATGGTATGTCCAAGTGATGTTTAATGGATGTGCTCCAGCACTGGGAATGTATGTCACAGTGAGCCACACACTATAATGTGCTACACCTTTACACAACCATAGGTGGAACATGCTGGGGTGACAGATACCTGTCATGGGTACACCCCATGCTTTGCCACTACATCCATGATTACATTGTATGGAGCCCCTCATTAACACACCAGGGAATCCATGCAGAGTGTGTGGGGAACAGTGATTACACACATGGATCCCGCAATTGGCTCTGCTCAACTGAGGGTCAGTTAGTTACTTGATGTGGTGGCGACAGCAGACACTGTTTGCCTCGATTGATGAATGGCCTCTGACAATCAGGAGTGTACCTATCAATGTACCTAGTAACCTATACATACAGTACCAACATATGCTGATAGGTGCGTGTACTGTTCAGGTGTTGACATTCCTTGTTCCAATAGCTGTTGTGTGTGCAATGGTTGAGGGCTGCCTATGTAGGATTCACACAGTAGGCCACCTATACATTTCAATTTACAGGTGGTCGTGTGTGTGTGCCATCCATTTTACTGTGTGTGCAGGTGGAGAGGTGTGTCAGTCGGTAGGGACCTACACTGTCAGAGTATGTGCTATACGTTCCCTCTTTGCAAGGCGTAGGCATATTGGGTACGCCTCCATCTGCCTACTGAGGCTGGCACAGGGTGTTCGTGGTCTGAATCCCTCAGTGCCTGTGATGGCCTTGGCAATTGCGGTGGGCTGGGAGGGCCTTCACCATTATGTCCCTGCTGCAGCTGTTCCCGCAGGATCATATTATGTAGCATGACACATACTATGAAGATGTGGGCACATGTGCCTGGAGAGTACTGCAAGGCTCCACCAGATATGTCCAAGCAATGGAACCGTGATTTTAGCATCCCAAGCACACGCTCTATGATGATTCTGGTTTGTGCGTGTGCCTCATTATGGCGTTCTTGCATGGGTGTGTGTGCATTTCTGATGGGAGTCATCATCCACGGCTCCAGTGCATAGCCAGCATCCCCCACAAGGTGGCCATGTGGGATGTCCCCCTGACAAATACCTGATACAGCTGTGAGGCATGCCAGATGTGGGAGTCATGGTAGCTTCCAGGGCTGCCAGCACACACATCCATGATAATGCCCTGGGCATTGCACACGACCTGACAGTTGATGGAGTGGTATCCCTTGCAGTTTATGTAGCGCCTACCATGCTCACTGGGTGGTGACTTGATATGTATGTGCGTGTAGTCTATTGCACCCAGTACCTCCGGGTAGTGTGCCACATGGTGGAAGAGATGCATATTGCTGGCCAACTCCTCCTGAGTTTGGGGGAAGTATATATGCTCATTGGCATGTGGTAACATGGCATCCAGGAACTGGTGTAGTACCCTGGATGCTGATGCCTGTGAGATCCCCATTATATCTCCAGTTGGCCTTTGAAAGGTACCTGTGGCTAGTATTCCCAAGCTTACACATACCTTTGTGTCCACTGGGATGGGTTCCCCTCTGTTGTTTCTGGATCTCAGGCGTGGCTGGCACAGCTCAACTATTTGCTGTAAGATGTCCCTGTCCACTCTGTAACACTCTACTATCTCCAGATCATATAGTCCCTGGTAGGTTACTCTTGGTCTGAACACTCTTCTCCTCCTCCGGGGCCTGCGGTAGTTGTCAGCATCATCCCCCACAACACCTTCGGTCACTAACATATGGTGATGAATCACAGCTATGGCAGCTCCCAACATGTACATTGTAAAAGTTCCCCATCTGTTTACAACTATGGTGCAGTGTTTGGGAATACACAGGTGTGTGTGAGGTGCTTTCACACTTTATACTATTGTGCTATGAACACTGATGATGTCATAGGGTGTGTATGTACGATCATAGCTACAGGGTATCTTATGTGTTTTATGACAGGAACTACTATTGTGGTGCCTTTGGTGTTGAATTACATTTGCCTGCCGTGGATTACCTCTTGCCCTTCCCTTTACATTTCTTAACATTTCACGTCCCATTTTCTGGCATGCATCCAGCAGCCTGCTTTAATTTGTACTTTCCTAAACCTGGCTTATCTTGCGTAATGTGTTCTATGGCCAGTCTACTGCAGGTTTGCTTTGCTCTGGTCTATGACAGTTATCTTTTCTTTGCAATCCGACACCTCCCCTTTCCTGTTTTGCAGGTTTCTGTGAGCAGACTTGTCAGCTGCCGTCAATTGCCCGCTGTGAGTTAATAGGTGTTAATTTCTCAGTTGTACTCCAATTACCCTACTGCGGCATTTCCTTATTTTCTTCTCCTGACCTTCCTGTTTGAGCTATGGTGCGCGGCATGTGCGTCCACTACCAGGTTTGGGCATGTTTTCATCCCCGTACACATGCGCTTTCGGGCACCATATGTGCTCTCAGCTAAACGATGCTATACCTACCTCCCCGCCTCTGTCCTGCGGCTTTGCTTAGCAACGGCCAGGCTGGATTTGCATTGCTCCAATGTGCTTACAGCTACGGTGGCACACCCCACTGCTGATGTCATATATACCTCTAAACCACTCCTCTGTGTTGTAGCACTGCGCTGTATGGTACATCCTTAGTCCAGCGGGACGTTTGTGATTCACTACTACCTGCCTCATTTGCATGGCATTGACTAATGATTCCTAGTTACCGCACCGAACACTGTCACAGACCCTTAGCAACCCTTGCAGCTTGATTGTGGTGTACCATCCATACCATTAAGTATTATGGTGAAATCATGATTTGTATTACATTGCAATTTTATGACATTTGTATATATTTTCTTTGTGTTCCCATTTGCGCACACATGCCCTGTGGTTGTACTTTGCGTTACTGTGGACATGACACTAAATGTTGTTTTTTAGGTGTTGTGCATCTTTTCTTATGCCATTGGCTGTATATTTAGCCATTGACATATGTTAACTTTGTAATACATGAGTCTGGTCCGCTTTCATAGCTCCAATGTTCTGTTTGGAAAAATGTAAACCGTGTTTTTTGGTTTACATTTCTGTGGGCTTACGCTATGCCTGCACCACTTCATGAATCACTATGTACCTTCATTTGCATGGTGCGGCACTATGCATGGGGTGATTAGCATACCTAAGCTGAGGGCTGCGCAGATCTGGCGTATGCTGGTAGTGCACTTGGAATTGGATCATAATTGAATCGCTCGGCGGCCATATTTGGTGTTATACCGCCTAAGCTACGCCTGCGCCTGGCACAAGCTTCATGAATCCCGGGGCATGACTATTTTTTGACTACTTCGGTATCATTTTTGTATAGTTTAGTCTGGGTTTTGACATGGACATAGCCAGAGTCTGTGCATGTGTGTATTTAGAGATATTTTGAATTGAGGCAAGGAGCTGTTAGAGGTTACTTCTGGAGGAAGGGAGTTCCATTTTTTCCAGCAGAGTTGGAAAACAAAGAATCTCCAGCTGAGTTATTTGCTTTGGTTGTTTGTACTAGCATTCTGCTGGATGAGCGGAGGGATGTTAGGTTGTTATAGGGGGTAATAATTTTAGTTAGAATTGGGGTATTGGTAGGTTGGTAGAGGATTTTATGAATAACTATGAGTTGGTTATAGTATATTTGATTGGGTAGTTCTAGCCACCCTAATTTGTGAAGATTCTGACAATGGTGGGTTCTGTATGTGGAGCCTGTGGCAAATCTTGCTATATTGTTATAGCAGCTGGTGATTTTGTTGAGGTTTGATTTGGATAGATTAGTAAGGATGGGTGAGGCATAGAGAAGAGAGGACAGAAGATGTGTGTGAGCTATGGCGGTTCTGGCAGTTGGGGTTAGAAATTTCTTTATCCTATACATGGATCCTATTTTTTTATTTACTGTTTTTATGGTTTTGTCTATATGGGCATTATAATTCAGATTGTTATCAATGATTATGCCTAGTAGTTTAGTGTTTGGTTCAGGAGAAATTGTGGTGCCATTGTTTGAAGGGACTGTAAATATTGGTGGTGTTTGCTTATGGGTGGGGGAGAAAAGTAGTAGTTTGGTTTTATTTGGGTTCAATAGGAAAAGACGATCATTAAGCCAGTTCTCTACTTTGTTAAAGGTAGTCTGGGTTAGTGATTGTAATTCCGCGGGAGTAGAGGCAGTGCAGATTAGTGTAGAATCATCTGTGTACTGTATGGAAGTTGCCTGTGGTATAACTTTGGGCAGATCATTGATGAATATAGAGAAAAGAAGGGGACCTAGAATAGAGCCTTGGGGTACACCAAGGGTGACAGGTAGAAGAGGGGATAGATTATCTTTTCACAAGACAGCTTGTTGTCAACCATTTAGGTATGAGTGGAACCAGTTACATACTGAGTTATCTATGGACAGTGACCTGAGAGAGTCTAAGAGTAAGTTGTGGTTTACCATGTTGAATGCTTTTGCTAGATCGAGGAAGAGGGCAGAGGAGAGCAGGTTTTGATTATGGTTGTGATTTATTGTGTGAGAGAAGGAGAGAAGGGCAGTGGTTGCACTGTGGGCTGGTCTGAAACCATGCTGGGATGAGGCTAGGAGAGAATTGTGAGTGAGGTGGGCTAATAGTTGCTTCTGTATGTATTTCTCCATTATTTTGGCTAGGGGAGATAGTATGGCGATAGGTCTGTAATTTGAGAGTTCTGTGGAGTTACCTCCTTTATGAAGTGGAAGAATATGAGATATTTTCCAGATGGAGGGGATGTAGGATTCTTGGATAGTATGATTGATTAAGATGCAGATAGGGTAAGCTATTTCTTTAGCAGCCTTTTGTAGGAATTCTGCAGGAAGTAGATCGGCTGCGAGGGTAGTAGGGTTTAATTTCTTAAGTAAAGATTTGATATAGTCTGTGGGGATAGGTTCAAATTTTAAAGGTGAGGGGTTCATATGAGTAGGTGAGATTGTAGCAGAAGAGAAGGGAGATAGATTATTGGCTAGGGACTTGATGGATTCAGTGAAAAAAGTGTTAAAGGTATTTGCTACTGATTCAGGGGGTAGTTGTAAGGTTGGTGAGGGGGTGGGGGTAGAAGATTTACCTGGGTGGAGTAACTTATTCCGACCTGACCAGAACTTTTGGGGCTGATTTTGGTGTTTTTGCTGTAAATTGAAATAGTAGTTTTGCTTGTCTATCATAATAGATCTTTTAGCTTCATTTCTTATCTGTTTGAATGTTATGTGGGCTTGTGGGGATTTGATGGCTCTCCATGAGGTCCATGCTCCATTTCTAGAAGTAAGTTTTTGTCTAGTAGTATTGGTTAGCCATGGCGCTGCTTTATTTTTGGTTCTGATTCTACGTGTGGGGACATACCTGTCTAAGGTGGCTAGGAAAGTGGTGTTGAAATCCGAGACTGCTTGGTCAAGGGGTAGTGTTTTAAGTCTGGCCCAGTTGCATAAGCTTAGATCAGTTTGGAAACTATTTAGGTTAAAGTTCTTTGTATGCCTGAGGGTTTTAAAGGTGGTTTGGTGGGGCATGTCTTCTTTTTTTCTAATTATGTAGGTTAGGAGGTGGTCGCTCATGTCCTCAGGTAGGGTACCTGCTTTGTAAAACTGAGGTTTGTTATTGATTAAGATCCAGTCTATAATGCTTTCCTTTTTGTTGGATTTGTTGATTCTGATGGGGGTAGTAATAGTTTGGGAGAAACCATGTAAGTTAATTTGGGTGCTTGGGAAGTGTGCTGAACAAGTTGTCCAGTCGATGTTGAAGTCTCCAAGTATGATTGTTTCTTGGGGGTGGGTTGAGGATAACCATTGGAGTGTGCTTTCTAAGGTGTTTATGTTATTGCCTGGAGGAATATAACTACATACTATGTTTATAGATTTGTTTTTGTTGAGTTAAATTCTTGAGATTATTGTTTCTGTGTTGGTAGTTATTAGGTCAAGTGGGGTGTTAATTGTGGTTAACTCTAGAGAGGATTTATATAGGATGGCAACTCCACCTCCTTTTCTCAATTTACAGTCAAGTCTTATTATATTGTAGTGGGGGGTAATATTTCATTGTCAGGGATAGTGGGTTTAAGCCAGGTTTCTGTAAGGCAGAATACATCAGGTGAGTGTATATCTATGAGTTATAGAAAGCCTGCACAATGGGGTGGCTATTTGGAATAAATGTGCTACTACGTTTATACTGCAAAGAAACATTCAAACTTGAAGAGCCATACAACAGCTTTAAGTCTAAATTCCGCACAAATAATTTCAAATCAATTAGTGCATCCGCTAAGCCTTCCACATTAACAAGAATAAACTTTAGTCCCCTCTCAAGCAAAGAGACATGTTTACAGTTAATATTCATGTTAGAAAGATTAACAACACAACAATTGTCAATACCCAAGTTCTTGCTTTCATCCTGTTTCTGGTTCTCGGTCTGATCTGGCTCCTGTCCATTTCTCCCCTGCGAGCAGCCTCGTGAGGTTGTTTGTGTGCATGTCTTCACTTTTTCTGGTAGTTTCAACCGAACTACCTGTTTGGAACTCTGAAAACCGCCCCTGTTGACAGTTCAATATTATTTTCATTCACCATTGTTGATGGGCCCTGAGCTGAACCCAGCACAAGACCAGAGGCTTGGGGGGGGAAGAGTGTACATTACAGGAGGCAATACTGGTGTCCTCGGTTGTTCCACCCTCAGCAGACTTGTCAGCAACAGTGGCATCAGTTAAGATCTCTGGATTGATAGTAATATTAGCCAAAGGAGCACTGAATTCATCCAATGCTCTAACAGAGTTCGTATTGACCACAGTCTTATAATGTACAGATGTATTACTAGAAACATTTTTATTTACCTCCTCCTTAGGCCACGAAATAATGTGGCCGCTGTTAAAGTCATTGATGTTTCTATTAGGCTTGCTTAGTTTAAGCCCCTCAAGCTGTTTGTCATGTAACAATAATTTGTCCAACATTTTGTTGTAGTCTGATATGTAGGTATTAAAACAGAGTGCACTAGATAGCGCACCTTCAATTTTTAAAATTTCCTCCTGCAACTCTGCTTCAATGGTAACAAAGTAATCATTCATAAGTTGCATTTACTTCAGGCTTGTTTCTATGTTTAGTTTCTGCCACTTTTTCAAGAGAACAGGATACGTGTTGCCGTAAGACAGCATTTTCAGTATCTCTAGTTCCCTGGGTACAATCCCAAGTTCAATATATGTTGCAAAACTATATCTTTGCCATTGACGTGATTTATAATGTTGAACATTTCATTCCAATTGCGACAATAACAAATGAAAGTTCAAACCTTGCACATCCGAGATAGTAGCTGGCTTAGTGAGATAGGCATCAGTTTGCCTGTCTGGAAGTATAAAACCAAAGCTGTCTCTCATTTCTGGTAGAATTAGAAAGTACACAACAAGCTACAACAAAAAACTTCCCAGAATGAATGTGCAGTAGTAAAAATAATCAGCAAACTTTAACAAAATGACTGGCACCAATGTAGAGCAGCAAAGTATTTAATAAGAACAGTAAATAAAGTAGCAAAGCTTTCAGGTATCCAGTACCCTTCTTCGGTGCTTAATAAACATAAAATGATCACAGTTCTTATACATATCAATTAGTCACACAGCCAGTAAAAGAAAACAATTAATAATGCAATTCCCATATAGGAAATTATATTACCTGGCACTTAATTGCATTATTAATTTATACTCCAGTAGACTGGCTATGTCCTCTATGTCCAAGTATGTGGTATCATGTTCCATTAGCTCTCTGCAGTGCTGGGTATTATTTCTTAATGTCTCTAACTGTGGTAAAGAAGGCTGTGTGGTCTTCCTTTGCCTGGGTGGCTATTTTACCTCATATCTGGCTTTGGTTGATTTGAAAAGGGTCCAGAGGTCCCTCTTAAGATTACCAACAGCTATTTTTGCATGTTGGGAGTTAAATTTATTTTTAAATGCAAATAATTTTTCCTTTTATTATAGAGCCAGTTTATATTTGGGTTCCAATGTAGGGGTTTATTTTTGAATTTGGCTTTGTATTTTTATCAGCGGAGGACAGACACGTCTATGCAGCTATTCATATATGCATAGGATTTGGCAGTAAAGGATTCCGTATAAACAGAATTTAGCAGTAAAGGACTCCATATCAGCAGAGCAGTCATCAAGTTGAAAGGGCTTGTTGAGTTTAGTCAGGTCATCACTTACTTTCAGTAGACTAGCCTTTGCACAATGTCTGAATACTGAGGTAGTGGAAGATGTTTCCAGCTTCAGTCTGAAGAAAAATGTGACTGATTTGTTGTATGATTTGACCAGGGAGGGAGTTGCAATTAGTTGGGAACATAGCTCTCCAGAATTTTATAGCTCCTTGTTGGGGTGTGTATTAATTGGTCCACAGGGTTTGTTTTGATGAATTCTGAAAATATCTGGGCATACATGTTAGAGGATGTATATGTCTCACAGTTAATTAAGGGGTAGTTGAAGTCCGCTAGGGGAATGGTGTTTGGCTTAATGCATAAGGACTCCATACTAGTTAGGTAGCATTTATGGACTGGCAGGCATAAAAGGATTCCTATAGTTGGACATGATGTGATAAGGAGTTTTGTTAATGGTAAGTTTTATATGAAAAAGTTCTAGATCATTATCTTGTCTAACTAGTCTGGCAGTAAAGTAATTTTTTACAAATATGGAGACACCAATGCCTTTAATCCGCTCACCTAGTGCAGTGGACCTGAATAAGTGGTAGGTGTTGAATCTCTGTACTTATGTAGTGTTCTTAATGATTTTCAAGCAGATATCCATGATGATGCACTTACTGATCTTTTCCAGGGTAAAGAGTGCTTGTAGGGAGTGGATTTTTTTTGTTAAAGCTTATAACACTGAGCAGCAATGCCTTTATGTTATCTGCATTCTGTTTTATTATGTTTGAAGCTTTTGAGGACTGACATCACTTAAAAAAGGCACTGTGGGGTAGACAAGTTTTAAGCCAATATACAAACGCCTGTGGAGGATAGGTGCAGGTTATCCCTGCAAAGCAGTTAAGACTGTCTACCATCTCTTCCCCAAGATGACGTATGTTCGATCCACTTTGAATGATAACAGAAGCTAAGACATTTGTTGCGGTCAATAATAATTTATCTTGTGACATCATTCTTGGTGATTGTAGAATGCTGCTCAAGGCTAGAGTCATATTTGCCTGGAACAAATATTTCAAGACCTCTATCATGACTCTCTTCATAAAACTGAGGAAGGTAAGTCTCAAGTTGCTTACACCCACATGCACTATAACTGTCATATGTGTATGTGTGCTGCAAGGACTTGAGTTCCTTCCTCATGTGGCAGATTCTACAACAGCCGGATGCTACAGCCAGCCAGCTGCACAAAGCCTCTGAAGTGGTTCTCACAAAAACTGTAATCAGACCACTCAGTGAAGTCCCATGTATATGACCCATTCAGAGGTAAGCGCTGAGCAGTGCTCCACTGTTCTTTCTCTCACCAGAAGCAAAGCAATAGCATTTCTCCAAAGCTGGCTCAGAAGAAGAAATTATTAGGTTTTCTAGTGATTGCTAATCTCTCATAAAGATAAGAAGTTATGCATATTTCATCAGAAACAAACCAGAAACAATATTCCCAAGCTGATTCCTGAAAGTAGTTCCTAGGCCCTACAGTGAAGGGTAGTCTAGTCCCAGATGTTAAAGATTTTAAAGTCAGATGGAAAAAAGTGAATACTCTGAATATTGCAGTGTGCAATAAGTAAGATGGATGGTATGAAATTGAGGCTAACTCAAGCTTTAAGAGTCAAAGGAGAGGACATTACCAGTTTAGTCTTTCAATGACCAGAACAATGAGCAGATGAAATAAGACTGGGAGAAACTTCCAGCATCACATTTACAGCAGGGCAGACAGCTTGAAAGCCACAAGGTCAGAAGCACACCTAAGATGGGGTGAGTAGGAGGGAAAAATATCCAAATGCTGTGCCATGTCAATTGCAGTCTCAGCACTTGCAACTAATTAGGAATGCAGGTAAATATGAAGTCCCAAGTCTCAGCTTCACCTACTAATTAGCTAGATGTAATTAATCTTCAATCACTGGATGGAAATGAATATTGTTTGTATTGTAGTGTAGTACCCCAGTTGACGTTTGCACAATTTTGGGCATTCCCTGTCTGACATTCAGGAGGGGGCATGACAGGTTTGATGGATAGTAAGCAGACTTCAAAATGGAAGGAAGCAGATTGTGTAAGTTTTAAGCACAACTTGATAGTAACTGCTAATACCTACGGATTTTTCAATAAAAAAGCTAGTTTGATTTCCAACTCTGATTCCTAATGGTGCTGTAACACACTGTGGACCCAGTTTGCAGGAAACAATAGCAATGGTACTAATATGCACTGACATTATTTCTGTAGTACCAGATAATCTAGGAGAGGTAAGTGTAAAGGGAAATAAAACAAAAATACTACTTCATGCATGGATTTGGTTCCTGTAGTGCTCATAGCTAATCTGTGAAAGATAAATGTAAAGTGAAATCTACTACTTTGTGTAAGGATGGCTGCTACCCCAACTCCTTTTTATAATTCTGTATATATATATATATATATATATATATATATATATATATATATATATTATGGCATTTAGCATCATAGGATCATAGAAGTTTAATAAATAGCCCTAGAGCCTTTTTAAGCTTATCCATTCATGCCCCAATTCTCCCAATTATCAATGCCCATAGACTAAAATGGCTTTGGTATATGCCTGTGTCTTATGGCATCTCCAAACTGCTCCTGTCCAATTTCATCTATCTATAGCTATATTTTGTCTGTCTTTTTACCAAGCTAACAAAAAACTTTTTTATAGAAAAATAATGATGGGCATGTGCAGAAGAAGATCAGTCCAAAATGTAGGCATGCTTAATGTAAATGTGCTACGGCAATGAATGGGGCTTTCTTCTGCATCTTGGGTGTACTACACTATAGTGCGACCTAAGTTGTTCTATCTGACCCTGGCCAAGAACTAAATCAAATGGTACCAAGAGCAATAAATAAATAATTGAATAATTAATGGAAGTATCCAAACCTTAAATGAAGAACCTAGTCCAAAATCCAATGCTGTCACACAGTAATAATGATCTCACAGCACTTTCAGCTAAATAAGAATTTAATGCAAAACACTTTGTGATTAAAATTCAGAGTACTTTTTAATTATGCAGAGTTGGACTAATCACTTTCACTCTTGTAAGCTTTAATTTGTAACTTGGTGAAAACTTGTGCCCCCTACCCCACTAATCCCATATGTATTGATCAGAAATACAGAAGTTATTTCTCCCCAGGCCTCCATTGAAAATGGATCTGAGTCCATTCGGACCATCCGGTTAACAAATGTAAAATTATAAATAAAAAATAAAATTATATGACAACATATTCTGGTGATGTATTTTGCTTGATTGAAAACAAGAACATTATCAATTACATGTTACTGTTCCCTAAGCTTCAAATACCCAAGACACAAGATTCAGGGGAACAAAACGCTGATCACAGTATTCCATGAGAAATCACAGCAGCTAGTAATCTCTTTTCTGGGAATAAATAGTCTGAAATACTAGAGCATACATTCTAGAATTCTACTAATGACTAAAACTGTAGTGAGTTCTATGAGTCTTCCAATTGTACAGCAAAACAATTCACTTACAAATCTGCTACTAAAATGTTTCTTATGCATTGTTATACCTCAGAAGGGGATCCTCCAGTCTCACCTTTGCCATCCACCACAAGCACGCATCCCTACAACCAGAAAGCATGGATGCATAGTATGCTTGCTATGAAAGAAAGAAAGAAAGAAAGAAAAAAATGTCAGACCCACTGTCATTGCCTTTTAGGCATGACTTATGTGCACTAATATATTCTGCTCAGATTTAAATGAACAGCTCAGGATAGTAATGAACTTACATTCTACATATGTTGGCAGATGTCATTTTACTACAGAGTACTGTCTAGGACTGGTTATTTTTCTGTGAAAGTGATGAACTGCACTTACTGCAGTCATATGTTATGCCCTAACATCTTCCTGGGTTATTAGACTCCTGAGACCCAGACATCTAAATGTGTGTGTGCATATTCTGAAGATCAGTGTTTGGTTCCTTAAAGAAGAAAGGATTTTTTTATAGATGTTTTCAGATACTGTAATACTTCAATGATTCACTGATAGCATTTTAGAAGACATCACTGAATATTTCGAAATGGTATTTGAAATTATAAACTTTGATCTTGTCAAGATTCCTGTGCATATAAAACTGCAGTGGAAAGCATACAGCAAACCCTTTCAAAGGTTTTGAGGTCTCTTTTCTGTGCTTTCTTCTCTCTCACTGTGATGAATCTCAGACTGGTCAAGAGTGGATTCATAGCACATAACAAAAATGGCCATAAAATAATTAGAGCAGAAATCATGACAAGTATCATGTTAGCTTTAATAGTTTAAAAATGAGACCACAGAAGCAGAGATTTTATGAAGGTTACTGCATATTATAACATAACTATGACAATGTCATGCAGCTGGCATCTACTCATGTCTTACTGTTGAAACAAACAGTCAGTATTTTTAATTATAAGAGAATACGTTGCATTCCATACTGAGACAAATGACATTCTCTTTATCTGTTTGCATTTGGTACATGGTTTGTTGGATGCTCTAATGGCACTCACTAAAAAGAGATAAGAGACACCACTGTGTGTGTTTTCAAAGCAGTAATTGGACACTAAGGTCCTCTTTGCGTTGGGGTAACACATACTATCCACTTGCCAGGTATTCTAACTATATCTACCTAGAGCTGATTTGTCTAACTCTATGCATTGCATATATTGGTAATGTTCCCTACTGAATAAACAAATCAATGGCAAACATGCTAAAATGATAATAATGGCTGAAATATCACTACATTTGGAAGTACCTTGCAGTTATCTACTTTTAATTATAGTCCACTTCACAATATCTGCCATGATATCTAACAGCAGAAAATATTATGAATCATCAAATTCTGACAAAACTGATTAACTTGTTTCCTGTCAGTAACTTATTTTTTAGTTATCATAAATGATATGCTAATGCTATTACATATTTTACTTTAAAAAGGCTGCTTATTGTCTAATTATGAGAAAATGTATTTTGTCTGTCAACAAACTACCATGTTAAAGCATATCAGGAAGTTACATTTTATTCAGACGCTACATGTGGATACTGACAGCCGAGTTTATAACTGAAGAAACAATAAAATGTAGCATCTGTCAGGAAAGATTTCACAAGGCATCACCTTATGAAAGACAACTTAAAAATAAGTTTTGTAGTCCCAAGTCAGCTGTAATGAACCATGAAATATTTTTAGAGATATCAACAGAAGGAAAAACTAAAAATGATGTAACCAAAACTGTAACCTTTATTGAGGGATATTGTTAAATATATGTTGCAATAAAAGGTATATTACAAACTACAACATCATTTCAGAAATTGTACTGTAGTACAAGATAACAACTGAGTCTTTCATTCCAGAGTAATATGGAGATTTGTCCTACCAAAATCAAATCTAAAATAATTTGAAAATAAGCTTATAATATTGTCCATGACTAATGCAATAATATCAATAAACCTAATATAATTTGTTTCAGAGTAAATCATATTTTCAGTAATAAAGTCAAATATGTACTGATAATAGATATAACATCAGGTGTTACAATTCATATATCTTTTTTTCTTGATGCCTTTCCCCAATGGCTGTTGACCATTAAGCCTCCTTAAAGTAGAATGGTCAGATCTGAGGGATAGAGGGATCAAGTACTGTCTAACTCATGAGCAACCTGAGTTCAACTAGTATCTTAGGTGCCTGTAGGAGCTGGCCACAGAGAATTGGCATGACTGGCTGCTGTCAACTCACCTACTGCTGGGGTTGGACTGGACTTGCCACATATGCTATTAATAATAGAAGTACTAGGTTCCTGCATATTGGAGTTATGAGCTGACAAAGCCTGTGCTATAATAGTGCAATTGTACTAAACAGTCAAGGGCAAACAGTTGACTTAGGCACACTTACCCTTGTGGATAGTACTTGCAGGCTCTGAGTACTGAGGGGGTACTCCTTGGAGGAAATGGTAGGCAACCCCTAGGACCATTAAGATGTCCCTCTCAAAAATCCGAATAGCATGTTAATTATTTTATTGGATATATTAATGCAAATAGCTTCACAAGGAATAAAGTAAATGACAGATACATTAATACAAATAGTTTGACAAGGAATAAAGTAAATGACGATTTTATGTACTGTTACTTGACTGGAACATGTTTTTACATTTAAATTTCAGAAACCAGACCCTAACAAGGACAATGCAATAATGATTATACCTAAATACCTCTGCAAGCCGTAACATGGGTGATTCCTTGGTATAGTTAAATATCTTCCCAAGTTCATACCAAGCCTGTCAAATATGGCAGTGCCACTCAGTAAAATAGTAGAGTAACAAGATCAGAACCTCAAGATGCAAAAAGAACTAGTTACGGAGAGGCATCTGTGGATTGCTGATCTATGATGTGTCACAGGCAGCAACATTTTAACTGAGTCTAGTCAGCAGGAGCTTGGAGTAGAAAACAAGACAATCAACATACATTTCAAAACCTTCGACTGATACTCAAACATGCTGTGTGTAGAAAAGCAGAACTAAGCTGAGATATATGTGACTGCTTTTTAGAACAAAATGTGAAAGCTGACTAATGGTCAAATGTTTGCCTCCCAGACACAAAGTACAAGGTTTGACTCTTATCTTTGATCTCTATGTAGTTATTAGCTAGGTAGTTATGGTCTGCAGATTGTCTGCCTAGTGTTTGAACTTATGAACCTTCAGACATCTTCCTTGGACCAGAGAGTTCACATACCCACTAGAACAGCAAACATACTGGGTGTGCTCCTCACTAACAGTGGAGAATGCACCACTCCCACCCAATGTAAAGTTCTCTCTGGCAAAGTGGGGTCACAAAGCTGTCTCCTTTGTAAAAGAAATAAAACCTGTGACCCCATCTAACCCTGTAGCATTTAAGAACTATTCTAAGGCAAACCTCCTATTAAGTGACAGCCTGACAAAATGTTAAGCCTCCCCAATCCCTGAAAACACAGTTTTCTATCTGTAATTTTTCAGCTGTAGCATTGTCGCCTCACAGTAAGACGCTGTCCAGTTCGATTCTCAGCTAGAGCATCTTCTGCGTGAAGACATGCGTGAATGGGTGTACCTTAGTTGAAGGTTGTGCGTCAGGGCTGGTAACTCGGCATGTAAAAATCAACTACCAATCATTAGGGGACCGGAGTTCTGCTGTGGCGACCCCTAACCGGGAAAAGCTGAAAGACACAAACAAACCCATTAATATTATGTTAATAAATGCATAAAGACAGCTATGCTTACTAGAAATAAGCTTAGAACAAACTCAAAAAACAAGCCACCCTGGTGGAATCCAAACATCAAGATGCAGTAAAACTTAAAGAAGAAAGTCATGGCAAAACTCTGGAAATACAATGCTCAGCAGTATAAAAACTTTCTCTCCAATCTAAACAAACAACTCAGAGAACAAATTAGGTCCACCAAAACCAATTCTGAGGTAAAAATATCCCCCCAGGCTGCCAAGGACAAGCACAAGGTTTTCTTTAGCTGTGTCTGTAACTTCAAAGGCTGCTCAAAACAATGTATAGATCTAATTATGAATAGATCCACCTACATGAATCTGGAGGATGTAGCAAATTTACTGACTGGCAAATTCAGCTCCAATTTTACCCCCCTCTCCCTCCATCAACCTTGAAGAAATACTATCGAACATACCTCCTAACCATCACTAGGGAACAGGTTCTAAATGCACAATGGCCAAGAACACTGCATTGATGAGCCCTGATTATAATGTAGTATGCCCCCTAAATAACACAAAACACAACCTATCAGGACTATTAGAGTCACTATTTAATCATAGCCTCCAGTCCGGCCTCATGCCACACAAACAGAGAAACGCTACTGTCATCCCTCTGCATAAAGCAGGCTATGGAAAGAATTATCCTAGTTGTTATTTTGAAGCGATGATTATGCTTACTCAATCTGCAAGACTTCCTCAAGAAGGTCACCAAGGCAATAGACAAGGGCAAACGGTGCATACTGACTACCTTGACCTTTGCTAAAACATTTAATACAATACCCTCCTCAGTCATTGTAAAAAACACACCGAATTAGGCATAAACACCTATGTTACACAATGGATTGCCAACTGGCTCTCAAAAAGGACCCAGGAAATTAGAATAGGGAAGTCCACCTCCACAAAGATGTCTATCACTAGTGGAGTCCCTTGGGGCTCAGTGTAGGGTCCTCGTCTTCTTGACAACTACTTCTCAGAAGTCAAGGCCAACATCAAGTGTTCCTAGCTGACCAATTTTGCAGATAACTGCAAAGTGGGAATATAAGTTCATAGATTAGTACTAGGTTAACTGCCTCGTAAGCTATTTTGAGCCTAGCCAGTTACCCCATGTGAGAATCAAACCCTGCACCTTGTGTCTGTAAGGTAAACACTTTAACCATTATGCCAGCCTCCCACCCAAAAATTGGTAAGTACCAGCCTAACTGCCCTTATGGCCCATTTTAAGCCTAGCCTATTTCCTTTGATAAGGATCAAACCATGTACCTCCTGTCTGCTAGGTAAACACCTTAATCATTATGCCAATCCCTAATAGCCCTACAAGTCCCCCCCAAGGCACTGTTCAGGCTAATACTGACAAATAACTGGTGCCATAGACACACTTTAAAACTCAATGTCAAGAAATGCATAATACTATGCTTTGGGAAGTCAGCTACCCTAGGAAATGGCCTGATGTTTTTTTTTTTCCCTGTAAAATCCATTTGAGTTTTGGAAGAATAAGCATACTTTCCTTTTGTATCTATTTGGTTTTGTGTTCTGGCAGGAGAGCTGGGACAATCTGAATCTGCTAACAACCAGAACATTTTGATTTTATCATTTGATATCATTGATAGCACTTGTAGATATTAAACCCATAAAACCAGGATCTTGAGTGCGTCTACCTTTACTGATACTGCTCCAACTCCTGGAATTATGGCTGTGCTCTATTGTATAGCCAGTTTACACTGAAAGTTTTAAAAGCAAAGTGTTTTCCCTCAAGCCTGCGTCTACCTTTACTGATACTAATCCAGCTCCTGGAATTATGCCTGTGCTCTTTTGTATAGCCAATTTACACTAAAAGTTTTAAAAGCAAAGTGTCTTGCCTCAAGACTGTCTGCCTTTACTGATAATGCTCCAACTCCTAGAATTACGCCTGTATTCTATTGTATAGCCATTTTACACTAAAAGTATGTTCTAAGCTCAGACCACAAATTAGTCTTACTTTGTATATTGTACAAGATACTTGCATACCACTGAGATCCCCCATACTCACTTGTTTAGAAACCTTGCTTCTGTCTCTCTCTCTGCCATCTGTAAGTTAGTCACTACCCTAGTGTCAACTCCCTCTTAGTTAGCTATACTCTTTAGTTTTTCTGTTTCTGATTTCCTTTTAACTGTTTTTATCTTACTGCAAATACCTGTATATACCTCGCTATAACATCTCTGCCTTCTCTGTCTACACCTCCCCACCTCTTCTACTTACCTGATGACTCACACTTTGTGCCCCTTACTGTTTCCCTCCTGGCCTGCTGATTGTTTCTTGTGGTGACTGCCATTTCCTGGCCCAGAATACCCCTTTACTCTCCTGTCTATATCACTCTGCATATACTACATTTCCCCTGCATCCCCCTCTCCCTCACCCCTCTACCTTCCTGTCTATCACTCTCTCCATAAACTACATTTCCCTGCATCCCATTCTTTCTTTCTCACCCTTAATCCGCTGGGGCGTTTTAACCTGTTAGTGTTTCTGCCATTTTTTTTCTCTTCCTGCTAGCCAGTGGTTTCATTTCATTGGTGTGCAGATCCCTAATATTACTAATGTAAACAGCTTTTCACTTTTAAACTGCATTTACGTCACTTAGAAGGGATTTGTATGCCACTGCAACTTATTTGTGGGACTTTGATAAGCACCTTTTCAAATATTTGCAAAGTCATTGCTTGGCTGAGTTATTGTCTCATGCCACAAAAGTGAAAGGCTGTACGTAAATTGATACAGGTTATTTTTATTTTATTTTAGTTATTTATTTATTTATTTATGTATTTAAATTTGTTGACCGGGAGTGTCCGACTGGACGTGGGTCCATTTTCAGCAGAGGCCCGGGGAGAAAAGCTCCACAGTAAAATAAACAGACAGTAGTTACATTGGATTACATAGCGATTAACAATTTAACATAGAAATTACTTACAACATATTTACAGATGAAGAACATAGTACATCAGTAGACAACTAGAATCTTTATCTGTGAAGTACATAACAGGCATTAACAAATGTTACAATAAGAAGTTCCTGCTGTATAATAAGTACTAGGCTTATGAGCATCTGAGCTTGCTATAATCAAAGTAGTTAGTGGAGTGGAAAGAAAGGTAGTGGTTGGATGGGGTGGGTGATATTAGAGTGGGAGTTGCAAGGGCATAGCCAGCATGTTTTTAGGTGCGCTTTTAATAAAGTTTTGAAGTTGGTGCATGATGGTACGGAGGTAATTGTGGGTGGGAGTGAGTTCCATAATTTGGCTATGGTGCAAGTGAATAGTGCTTCACCAGCAGAGTTATTGGCTTTAGTGATCTGCAAGTGATTTTTGTTGCTGGATCTTAGTGGTCTGGTGGTGCGATAGGGCTGGAGTAGATTCTGGAGGGATGGGACATTTAGTGGATGGTTTACTAGTTTGTGGGCGAGTGAGAGTTGATACCACTGAAGGAGGTGAGGGAGTTCAAGCCAGCCCAGTTCAGCTAGTGAGAGACAGTGGTGACTACGGTAGGATGCCCCTGTGGCGAATTTGGCGATTTTGTTGTAGCAGGTCTCTAGCTTGTTTAGATCACATTGCCTTAGGTTGGTATATACTGGAGAGGCATAAAGTAGGGTGGAGATAAGGTGGGAATTTGCTATTGAAATCTTTGCTGCTTTGGTGAGAAATTGTTTATTTCTGTATAATGCTCCTAGTTTTTTGTGGACTTTTTTTATGGTCATGGATATGTGAATGTCAAATTTTAGTTTATTGTCTATTTCCACTCCTAGCAATTTGGTGTGTTCAGTTGGGTATATAGTGGCATTGTCTTTTACTGTGATGTTAAAGTAAGAGTTGTTTTGAGTATGTTTGGTGGGTTGGAAGATGAGTAGTTTAGTTTTGTTTGGGTTGAGTATTAATTGGGCATTGGATAACCATGTTTCAACAGAGGAAAAGGCTTCCTGTGTGACTTTTTGCAGTTTGGGTAGGGACTGGGTTGAGCAGATGATGGTTGAGTCATCTGGGTATTGGATGAGTGTGCCATGTTTGGTGGCAGAGGCTAGATTATTGATGTAAACAGAGAAAAGTAGGGGTCCAAGGATGGATCCTTGGGGAACCCCTATGGAGACAGGTAGTTGGGGAGATATGTCATTCTGCCATACAACGGATTGTTGGAGGTCAGACAGGTAACTCTGAAACCAGTTGGTGACTGATTGTGAGAAGGATAGGTTATTGAGGACAGAGATAAGTTGTTTGTGTGGGACCATGTCAAATGCTTTAGATAGGTCTAGGAAAGTAGCAGAGGAGAGATAGCCATTGTTTTTATGCTGAAGGATAGTGTTAGTAAAGGAGAGTAAGGCAGTGGTGGTGCTATGGTTTGGTCGGAAACAAGGCTGAGTACGGGAAAGGAGGTTGTTAGTAAGGAGGTAGTGTGAGACCTGAGAGTGTATGCATCTCTCTAGTATTTTGGAGAGTGGAGAGAGAATAGCTATGGGGTGGTAATTGGTTAGTTCTGCAGAGGGTCCACCTTTGTGGAGGGGAATTATATGTGAGACTTTCCACAATGTGGGAACGTAACTTTCTGACAGAGATCGGTTAATCAAGATGGATACTGGGTAGGCCAGAGCATCATCTGCGATTTGTAGGTATTCACTTGGGAGGTTGTCTGCTGCTAATTTGGTGGGTTTAAGTTTAGTTAAGAGTTTTTTTATGTTGGAGTTGGGTACAGGAGAAAAAGAGAATGCAGTGGGGAGATTACTAGTTGAAGGTGTGGGTTGGAGGGGAGGGGGGTTGTGTTGTTTAGCTAGTGATAGTATGGTTATGGTGAAGTGTGTGTTGAATGAGGTAGCAATATTTTCTGAGGAGTGAGGGATGTTAGGAGGAGGGGTACTGACTTTACCTGGGTGGAGGATGGAGTTTATGGAGGACCAGAATTGTTTGGGGCTGTGTTGTGAGGAGTCTAGGGCAGACTGGTAGTATTGGAATTTGTCCCGTTTATTAGCTTTTGACTCTATTGCGTAGTTCTAGGAATTTTGTCTAGCTGCGGGGGTTTTGGTTTTGCGCCAGTGCTCCCAGGCTTTATCCCTGTTTTTCATTTCTGACTTAGTGGTTTTCTGTAGCCATGGGGAGGGTTGTGCTTTGGTTCTGGAAAATCTTATGGGGGCATGGTAATTAAGGATGTTCAGGAAGGTAGTATTAAAAAATTCAACTGCGTCATCTAGACTGAGGTACTTTAGAGCATGCCAGTTACATTCTTTGAGGGATGAGATGAATGTGAGTGGGTTAAAGTTTATTTTTTTACATATTTGACGATAGATGACAGGTTTAGCTTGGTACAGGTATTTTTTTGAGTAGGAATGTTGAGGAGTGATCACTGAGGCTATTTGATAAGCAGCCTGTTATATATGACTGGGGGTTCTTACTGACTAGTATCCAATCCAGGGTAGTGTGCTTGCTGGAGTTTTTATTTATCCTTGTTGGTGACTGGACTAGTTTGGTGAAGCCATGAAGGTGTACATGATGGGTTGGATTGTTGCCAGAACAGGATTGCCAGTCAATATTGAAATCACCTACTGCTTTTGGATATATTTCTACTTAAGTAGCACAGTTTTACCATATATATATATAGATTTCAGTCTGAATTTCTTTAGCAGTTTTAACTGGTGACAGTTGGTTTGTAGAATCTAGGTATTGCATTACTAGGCATTTAACTTATACAGTGATTGCTTTATGGCATGAGCTCTATGTCAAATACATTTAGTAGCAGTCTTGGGGATGAGAAGTATAGCTCATTTTTTTTTAATTTTAAGTTCTATTGCCATGAAACTGCCAGTTGTTTTAACTGCTTAACCTAGCTTGTAGTATACGGACCGGATTCATGAAGGCTTGCACGGAGTCTAAGAGTAGAGTAAGACTCCATGCAGCCAATATGTCCGCTGAGCGATCCAGGAACAGCTGGTAGGGGCATGCAACAGAGCTCCTAAAACGAGTCTTACATGGACAGGGCTTGGATATGCAAATTATCTCAATTGCAGGTGAAAGCTATGCAAATGAGGAAATATTGCGATCCAGGAAACCCAAACCTGTCCGAGTAAGAGTAGTGTTATTTGCAGAAATGTACTCCATTGACAGCTGAGTACAGTTCTGCAAATAGCAAAATGGAGCTGTGACAGCTCCAAAAAAAAGGATGCATCCAGTTGAGGAAGCATGCCAATGACCAAAAGTACGGCCATTGGCAATTTTCACCATTGCAAAATAAAAATAAAATAATTTTTTTTATCCCGATCGCCGGTGTTTAAGCGTAGCGCAGTGCCACACAAACACGCTGCACTCTAAACACCAGAAAACCAATAATTAAAATCCACAAATGTGGATTTTATTGTAATTCTTAATTTACAATGCAAGGGAATGGCAGGCTGAAGACAACATGGCTACCGAGTAGAGGTTGCTAAGGAGGGAAGCTCAGTCTAAGAGATGTAACCAAGCATTAGCAGGCAATCCTATGCAAATGAGGGTTAGGATAGTGAATCCCAAGTTTACATAGCAAATGAGCACAGTCAGTGGAGTGTAGGAGTAGGATAAGGGGAGTGACAGAGTACAAGATAGGTGAAATCAGGAGGGGGTATGTATGAAAGAAGTGAAGCTCATTGGAGCAGAGTGGCATATGTCTGCTGTCAGTTACACATTACTGGAAGAGGTGTGTCAACAGGTTGCCTAGCTAAAGGCAAGAAATTGAAAGTGTATGCCGTGGATAACACTAACGTTTCTTGTTGAAGTGCCTGCAACATGTATGCGTGCGTGTGCGTGCCTGTACATCTGAGTAAGACTGTGTGCGCGCGTGTACACCTGTGTGTGCATGTATAAGCCGGAGTAAGCATGTCTAAGGCTGTTTAAAGTTGTGTAAGTGCGTTTGCGCTAGTGTGCACGCATTTTAGCAAGAATAAGCAAGTTTTAGTTCGTGTAAGCATGTGTGCACACGTGTGAGCTGGTGTGTGCGTGTTTGCACTTGTGTGCACGGCGCTGCCCCCCTGAGGAAACAGAAAGGAAAAAGGAAGCAAAACAAATAGTAGGAAGTTAACCAGGGAGTACTAGCAGAGCTAGCAGGTGAAAACAATCAGAATCAGGCAATTACACAGGCAGTACACTAGCCCAGCCCAGCACTTAAAACTCTGCAAACAACATTCCACTATGTTTCTCTCAAGAGACACTGCAACACTGCAGTAAGCTAATAGAAGTGAAAACTGAAAAAGCTTTACTGAGACAAAGAAATGTTAGGGGCTGCCATTGCTGTTGTAAGGCGACATATGCAGCATGCTGAAGGTGGTGACAATGTGAATGCTGCTGGACAACCCACAGTTTGGAGATGGAGAAGAGTTTACAGGCACAGGGTAACCTATCAGGGGCTACATGAGCTGGAGATAGTAGAGCGCTATAGAGTGGACAGAGACCTCTTGCAGCAAATTGTTGAGCAAATTGATGCAGGATCATATTATGTAGCATAGCACATACCATGACAATTTGGGTACATGAAGTTGGTGAGTACTGCAAGGCTCCACCAGATGTGTCCAGGCAACGGAACCATGACTTGAGCAGGCCAAACACATGCTCGATTACATTTCGTGTTTTGTGTGTGCCTCATTATGGTGTTCCTGTTCAGGAATGTGTGTGTTTCTGATGGGTGTCATCAGCCACAGCTCCAGTGCATAGCCAGCACACACAGAACCAACAGTGGGGAACCCATCCCAGTGGAAACCAAGGTATGTGTTGGCCTAAGAATATTAGCAACAGGTACCTTCCAGAGACCAACTGGTGATATGATGGGGATATCACAGGCATCAGCATCCAGGGTACTGCACCAGTTCCTCGATGCCATGTCAGCACATGTCGGTGATCATGTATATTTCCCCAATTCTCATGAGGTATTGTCCAGCAATATGCGTATCTTCCAGCAAATAGCAGAATACCCTGAGGTAGTGGGTGCAATAGACTGCATGCACATATGCATCAAAGCACCAGCCGGTGAGCGGGGTAGAGTCTACTTCAACCACAAGGGCTTCCCCTCCATCAACTGCCAGGTCATGTGTGATGCCCATGGCATAATACTGAATGTGTGTGCTGGCTGCCCTGGAAGCTACCATGATTCTCATATCTGGCATCTGACACAGCTGTACCAGACATTTGCCAATGGGGACATCCCTCATGGTCACTTAGTGGGGGATGCTGGCTATGCACTGGAGCCGTGGCTGATGACACCCATCAGAAACACACACACACCTGAACAGGAACACCATAATGAGGCACACACACAAACACGAAATGTAATCGAGCATGTGCTTGGCCTGCTCAAGTCACGGTTCCGGTGCCTGGACACATCTGGTGGAGCCTTGCAGTACTCACCAACTTCATGTACACAAATTGTCATGGTATGTGCTATGCTACATAATATGATCCTGCAAAAACAGCTGCAGCAGGAGCAGCATAGGCCTGGGCCAAACAGCCCCCCACCATTGCCAAGGCCATCACAGGCAGAGCGTGACTCAGAGGAGGAACAACCTGAGCCTGCCCCAGTAGGCAGAAGGAGGCATGCCCAGTATGCTTTGGCCTTGACAAAGAGGTAACGCATAGCACATACACTGGCTCAGTAGGAACCCTGGAAATTATACCTCTCTCTGACTTGCACATATAGTAAAAGGGATGCCTAACTTGACACTACCTGTTTCCAAACATGTATAGAGAGTGCAGTATGTGCATCTGACATAGGCAGCCCTGCAGCACCACCTGAGGCATGATTGCCATGTGTTAAGCAATATAAAGCAGTGCTAAACAGCTTTCACCACCATTTAGTATATGTAAAGCAATTGCACACACTAACACTAGCACAACTGTGGTCAATGTTGAGCAATATTGGGCAACGTTCAGCAATGTTGGTTAACGTTGAGCAATGTTGGACAAGCTTGGTCTACGTTGGGCATAGCTGAACAAAAGCCAACATGCTCATATTTGCTCTACTGGCCCTTAAGCAGTCTGGTTTGCTCAATATGAAAATATAAAGCCGTGACAGGCCTCTAACCTAGGATACTGTGCACTACAGTCATAGTACTGAACCACTAAACCATGACAGCATTTCACTGGTCAGCCTGTATGAAGAAATGTTGCTAAGTTTATGCAAAGTATCTCATGGAAACCCTGCAGGCACAGCATAATCCCTGTCGAGTTATGACACCAAGGTGAGCCCTGCAGTAAGACTAGAACCTGAATTTCAAGACACATATAGTATAAATGTTAATATTGGTCATGTTCGCACACATCAACAAATGTAGTGGACTTCAGACAGCAACATACTGAAAGGTCACACTGGGCATGCTCACACACAAATAAATGAGTCAAATGTCAGGCAACAAAACACTGAAAGGACAGACTGAGCATGCTCACACACTTAGGTCATGTCTGAGTACAGCAGTGGGCCACACATATCCGGCAGTTGCATGTGTTAACCCAGGAACCTCTCACTATTCACCAATCCACCTTGTGCACACAGCTATATGACAACAGACACATATATAATATATTGGACCCTGTCATAATAAAATATGATCTGCAGATACTTAGGTTGTTCATAGAAAGTGGGAAAGCAAAGAAGATAAAAAACCTGCAATCAGTATCATCAATAAACAATGTGCATCCCAAACATTACCATAGGCGCATAGGCTGATACTAGGCTATCTGCCCTAAGGCATTTATAAGCCTAGCCAGAGTGTGTTTGGCTTTTGCAGCCCTGTTAGATTAGTAGACTGTGCCTGTGAATAGTAGGTCACACAAGATAGGCCTTTTATGTTTAGTTTATTGTGCCTCTGTCTAGCAGGGACCCAGAAGAGATCCCAGGGGTAAACATACGATCACCCATCCACTCGTCAAGATGTCTCCTGTAGGGGGTCAGTGGGGGGCTCTGCCTATGCAGGACTGGGATCCCATTCCAAAGTGAGGGGAGCCCCTGGGATATGAATGTGTCCCTCCAGCATGTCCTATTAATATCTGTGCTGAGGTGTAAGTCCCCGGAGCGTGTAGCTCTAAGGGATCCGGATATCCTGAGATGGAGCATGTTCATTAATACTGTGTTGGACATGGCTGTAAACAACAGGCACAGATTACATCCGAGTAGGCGGTAAGGGACTTAGTAGAGCTGGAGTTACTTTAGCCGAACTGCACAGGGCATCTGTGTGAGTTCCCAGATCCACTTGGTGAGGTACTTTTGTGGCCATTACAGTTTCTGCAGGTGTCGGGTAAGGTACATCCCAAATGGGGCACTGTATCCAATCATGGCCCTGATGAGTATAGGGGCACGATGACTTTACTTGATCTAGATGTGAAACCTTTTGGGATAAGGTGGGCTATATAGAAGGACTGTCTAACCATTTTGGCAATGTGATTGTCAAAGGCAAGATTACTAACTACTCGTGTCCCCAAATCCCTAACAACTTCTACCGTACTTAATGTATTAACACCTATGTGGTAATGTGTGGGCACTTTGTTATTCCCAAAGGGGATGACTATGCATTTAATGGTATTTAGCTGTAGGCCATGGATTTGGCACCAGTTATCCATCTCTGTGAGACTCTTTTGGAGGATGCTTGTGTCAGCTGGAGAGTCAAATATGGCACCCAGTTTGCAGTCATCTGTGAACATGGTCAGCCATATTCCTCCTGTGTTAGCCTGTACATCAGAGAAATATATACTGAACAAGAGAGGTCCCAGGACTGAGCCTTGTGGGACGCCATGTGTAACTGGTGTAGAGTCAGACATGGCACCAGCAATACTTACCATGTGGGTGCTATCCCTGATCCAGTTAGCAATCCATCTTGTGACATATGTGTCGATATCTAAGCTGGTGAGCTTATGTATGATGCCCGAGTGGGGTATTGTTTTGAAGGTTTTTGTGAGGTCCAGGTAGGCTGTGTGGACTACCTTCCTTACGTCTATGGACCTGGTAACTGTTTAAAGAAGTCAACCATGTTCAAGAGGCAAGATCTGCCCACAACAAAGCCGAATTGTGTAGGATCCAGTGTCTGTAGGTTTCCAATGTCTGTGTGTATGAGTTCCATGATGATACGCTCCATAGGTTTGCAGACCAGGCTAGATAGGCTTATAGGGCGATAGTGTCCGGGGTCTGTTGTGGCACCACCTTTGTGGAGTGGGACCACTGTTGCTGTACTCCATTCCTTGGGTACATATCCTGTAGTAAGTCTGATATTGAACAGTGACTTCATGTGAGGGTTATGTTCGTCATGAAGCTTGTGTAAGATGCAGGCCGGGAGATCGTCCGGTCCCATTGATGCTGTGTTGTCTGCTTTGGAGAGGGCATCACTCACCTGATCATCTGTGATGTCAGGGAGGCTACACTCTGTTGGGATGGACATCTGCTCATTAGGGGGGATGGGGGTAACATTTGCACTGAACCTGTTTGCCAGGATGTTGGCAATGTCTGTGGGTTCAGTGTATGTATTGTAATTTTGCAGTAACACACAGCATATCTGGGAGTTGGCACATAGGTTCATGACATAACTAAAGAAGGCCTTGTGATTGTCCTTAGTGTCTGGTGCAATTTACCTTTCGAAGCGGGTCTTAGATGAATTCATGAGTGAACGTAGCTTCTTTCTAGTACTGATCAGAGATGCCTTCCCTTTTTGGGATTGTGCTCTATCATGTTGTAGCCCCCTCCTTTTGTTGTATAGCTTATTTATGGCCGGGGTCCACCAGACAGGTCCCCTGCCTTTGGAAGAGTGAGTCTTCTTTTTATTTGGGATAGCACGATCCATGCATTTCAGTAGGTGTCAATATAATGTGTTTGTAAAGGATTCAGCGGTCTGAGCCATATTCACCTCTGTCCCAGGGTCTTTGAAGGATACCACATCGGTTTTGAGAAGTGTGACATTTGATTTTGGTAAGTTCTTCACTGAGAGAACCTAGGATGGGGGTGGGGACGGGATATGGATGTCCAGTGAGATAAATGTATGGTCTGACCTTACCAATGAGGGGCATACCTCTGGTGTGGAACATGGAGTCCCCATGTTGCTGATGATCAGGTCCAATATGTTTTCCCCTCTTGTGGGTGCGGTGACCAGTTGTGACATAGCATTTGGGTTTAGAAATCCTAGCAACCATTGGGCGAGGGTGTTGGGGCTTGAGTAGTATTCCCAGTCAATGTTTCAGTAGTTGAGGTCACCCCATATAATGGTGTCTGTAGAGACCGTCACATTCTCCAGTGTTCCCAGGAAAGCTGAGTGGGGTTCCTGAGTTTGGGAGGGTGGTCTGTAGCAGGCTACAAACTGAAAGGCAGTTTTGCCCACTGTTAGTTGCACATGTATGGTCTCTGATGCTTCCTGCAGTGCTACTAACCTGGAGGTGTGTGTATCTGTGATGTATATGGATACTCCCCCTAAATTTGTTGGTCGGTTCGAGTCTTATCACATGGTGTATTGTGGCCGAAAAGCATGGTATGAAGTATAACCTGGTAGTGCTGGTGTGCTTTTGGGAGCCTGAACCAGGTGTCTGTTACTGCACAGATATTGACATTTCCCATACTGAGGAGAGTCTTGAGTGTGTGCATTCTGAGGTCTAGACATCTGGTGTTGAGCAGCATTACCCGTAGTGTCTTTTACCTTGTATTGTCTATGGAGGTGGGTTTGTCTTTTGAGCCTTGCCCATAAAAGGCACTGAGGGGGTGGCAACAGCCTTAGCCAGTATTCGAAAGTCCAGGGGTGACAGGTGCAAGCTGTCCAAAGCGAAGCTATGTGGCATGTCGAGCATGTCATCCCAGGCTGACAGACACTGGATCCCCTTTGAATGACACCAATATGTTAGCCAACTGTTACAATTGATCAGCTTGTCTGTATACTGTGCCATCATTCTTGGTGAGGGTAAGATGCTACACAAGGTCAGGGTCATACTGGTCTGGGTTACATGATCAGAGAGCTCCTCTATGTCTCTTGTCATGTAGTCCAGGGAGGAACATCTGAGGTCATTCACACCAGCATGGACAATGATGGAGCCATATTTGTACTTGTTTTGGAGTGACCTGAGTGCATGTGTAATGTGGCGGAACCTGCCACCCTACAGACAGCTCAAAGTGTCCTTTTCCTTGTTCAGCCTGGTGAGTGTGACGTCAGTGTGTCTGACAACAGAGTCACCTATTACAAGTGTAGTAGGTGTGTTGTCTAGCCCTAAGGGCAGTGACTGTGGGGCACACTGACTTTGTAAACCATGTGATATGTGGGTATTGTTGTGCGGTAGCAGTTGTTTGGGTGTCTGCTTAGGAGGTGTCTGCTGCTTAGGCATATATTATTTAGAGCCTCCGAGTATGTATTTGTGTGGTAATGTATTTTGTTTGCTGTCGCTATAGGTCTATGTAAGACTGGATTTGTGGTGTGTGTGGTTACCTTCACCACATGATAGACTGTGCCGGTCATGGGTCGAGAGAGTTCAGCCTCCTGTTTGTCTATATAGTTGCATCTCTCACATATATCTGAGTTTGTTGGGTGGAGGTGAGGGTTGTCTGTGTACATAAGGCAGTTGTAACATTGCCTCAAAAGTCCCATATTCACCAGCTGGACTGGAGAGTACACACGAAACCAACCTTTGGACATGCCAGGATATTATGATGACATACTCTCCGTTGACTGATCAAAAGGGATCAGTAGGGTGTTAAGTGTGTAAAAGAGTATAACAGGGGTTTAATGCTCAGGTTTGTTGGTGTTTCGGAAAGATTATCTGTGAAGGAGTCCAGACAGAACCATGACACTTCCTCCAGCTATGTCATACACAGCAATGTACACTCATATATGTCCTGAGTCAGAGCCAACTGTACCTGACTGACAATGCCGACATCCTGTCAGACAGGCCCATACATACATACCCACCTCCCACTGACAAATGTCCCTATCATCATACCAGGAGATATCACATGTAGAATGGGTAAACAGCTCTTTCCAAAGCCGAAAACATGGCATCAATTGGATTACATTGTTTCCCTATATGTGTCATAAGTGAACTACAGAAAAAACAGACCCTGCACCTGAACAGTCTGTTGAATCTCACCCTCTCTACAGGATCTGAAACTGCTGAATGTGTTACAGCAACATATGGCACACCCCACAAGTGTTGGTGCACAACAGACCATGGGAACTATAGTCCTATAAGCCTATGATGTCTGATATGCAAGGCCATTGAGTCCATCATGATTGAAGTCATGAACAGAGCTATTGGAAGCTGACAAACACACAGCCCTACCAACTGTGGTATGATCATGGGCAGATCATGGTTCCCAAACCTGCTAGACTGTTTGCAATGCAGCCACCCAGGACACACATCACTGAAGGGAGCTACACACGTCCCACATAGACTCTGAATAGCCCTTTATCAACATCACAGACACATGTTGTATCCAAAAAATTAACAACCTGTGCATAAATATGTATTGTCATATGAAGGAATGGCAATTTGTCCACAGAGGAGATCACGCAAGCTAAGAATTGTGGAGTCCTGTTCAAGCTGTCAACACCTGCTGACCCACATGGTTCATTCCTGAGATTGCATAAAACAAAGTGCACACACATTACCATGTCCACCCTGATAATGTCAGCATCCTACAACTATAGCAGGAGAAAAGAAAACACCCAGTAAAGCATATAGCGTGTCTTGTTAATGCGTCTCTCTGTAGTATCATAACATAGTTAGGTAGGGATTTGAATCCTGCAATTGCTCAATATGTGTGTGTGGGATTTCCTGTGAGTGGAGTGCCTTTTTTGGAGACTAGGAAAACACATTAAAAGAGGTAGAGTCTTCTTTGGCAAGTCTGATGATGTCAGTATCCCACAAATACAGCAGTGGAAACAAATTTCGCCAATAAAGCATATAGTGCATCATGTTAATGTGTATCTCTGTAGTATTATAACATAGTTAGGTAGGGGTTTGAATCCTGCAATTGCTCAATATGTGTGTGTGTGATTTCCTGTGAGAGGAGTGCCCTGTTTGGAGACTAGGAAAACACATTAAAAGAGGTAGATTCTTCTTTGGCAAGTCTGATGATGTCAGTATCCCACAAATACAGCAGTGGAAATGAGAACTTCCAGTAAAACATATAGCACATCATGTTAATGTGTATCTCTCTAGTATCATAACATAGTTAGGCAGGTGTTTGAATCCTGCAATTGCTGTGTGTATGACACTGTTGGTCAATTTGTTGTGGGTTTTGCCTTCACAATTGTATGACATATCAGTAAAACAACAGTATGTGCATTGTACACTTCAGGTATCTGTGTGGCAAATACATATATGTACATGTGACCTCAATGGTTATCTATATGGCAAATACATATATGTACATGTGACCTCAATTAGTTCATAGGTGTGAAGCCTGCTTTCTACACGAATACATCTGTTACCATTGACAATCTGTGCTGCTGCTTCTACCAGTGTGGTACTGTCAGGATACTATGT
Organism: Protopterus annectens; assembly: GCF_019279795.1. NCBI lineage: Eukaryota > Metazoa > Chordata > Ceratodontiformes > Protopteridae > Protopterus > Protopterus annectens. Next base: position 1,523,015,822 of record NC_056737.1, on the reverse strand, counting down.
ATAGTAAATGTGGATGACTATGCTATAGTTGGCTTATAGCTTTACAGCATGGGTTGGTCAACAGGTATCTGTCTGTATGATACCCTTGTGGAGGATAAGTGTCTGATCCGGAGAATGCATTGTAGGCCACTGTATGCATTACCAGATCTGGACGGACATATCCCTAGTGTGTTTGTTTGTACCTAGGATGGCTACATGCAAAACAGGAGTGGTCCCAGGATGGGTGGCGGGCAATACCACTGGTTACTGGTATAGTATAGTACCGGAAGGACTCAAATGCTACTGTGTATCCTACATCTGTGTGCCAGTTGTCAAGACATCATCTAATGATTGGGTAAAATCAGGCTGTTGAGGTTATGTATACTACCAGAATGCAAAACAATGACCGATATAAACAGTATCACCCACAGCATAGTGTCAAACCATGTCATACACACATGTGTACCCAAGTTGTAACATATGTGTAGTAAAATGCATACTGGCCACCAATAGGAAATATGAAGTGTTAACACTGTGTAATACAGGGCATGTCACCCTTCCCATGTGTCCACTATGCACATACATGCAGCTGGTGCACCTCCACCATGTTCACAAATGTACACCTGCAAATCTGTACTGCACACATCACACACGTACCATCAACTCACCAACACATGCTGCCAGTATCACACACATCAGCCAAGTGGCACATGGGCGGACAATACAGTCTTGGAATTAACACTGGTGTAAACAATACTACATTGATAATCACAGCTTTAATGCATCATGCCTGCTCAGATATACCTACAAGGATATCAGAACACTTTGCTGTTGACAACATGCTAACATTGCTACACTGCTATTAGGTCACCCTGTGCATCAGCACCATGTAAGCCTGTTCCTGCATCATTGTCACAGATGACAGGAGGTAGCACAGTTTCATCATATGCACAGGGTGTGTTATTGATTTGCCAGAGCCCAACAATGACCCATCGAATCAACATGTATGTGTGTGTGTGTGTGTGTGTGTGTGTGTGTGTGTGTTTGTGTGAGGGACAACAGTACAGTATGGGTCAATGTTGGTGTAATGTGTGTGTGTATGTGTTTTCCCTAGATGTTTGGTTTATATGTGTGTGTCTGCATGCACGCAGTTCCACCTTGTGGCTGCCAAATGCGGGAGGTTGTGGGACAGCCATGGACTGTACCTGCCAGGCTGTACAGATCACTGTCTCCGGCCACAGACACAGTACCTGTGCCTGCCAGGGGTGCCACAGACAGTATTGCGTACCAAGCCAGACTGGGTACTATCATCACAGGCAGAGGGATGTCGACTGGACCCATGTCCCTGTTGGAACTGGCCAGAGCCATGTGCACGTGGTCGTCTAGGATGGTCTATTGACAGCCCAGCCCCAACATTGTTGGGGCTGGTACTGCCACTACGGGAGCGGCTGGGACTTGTGTGTCATCCGCGATGAGTGCCAGCTGATGATGTTGCTGGCATATGTCCACATCAACATCTCAGCCATCCTGCACTGTCCTGGCACATGGACATTACATTGCGGAGGACATCTAGTGTCTCCCTCCAACGTCTATCAATGACCTCGGTGTAATTACAGATGGCACCAGCAAGGTCACGGATACTGTCATTGATAGCAGTGTTGTGAGCCCTTTGCACCCTTAGTCCCTGCCTGGTGTACTGTTCCATATATGCCTGTGCCTGCATTACAGCCCGGAACATAGCTGAGGTTGTGAGACCTGTGGGGGCACGTCTGCCAGGGGCATTACAACCAGCAGTGCTCCCACGAGAACCCCTGGACATATGCCTATGTGGTACCATTCCAGGTGTCTGGGTATGGTTGCTGTGTGGGGTTGCATGTGCCATAGATACCACACTATCCTGGTCGATGCCTACTGTATGCTGTTCCTCCCCTAAGGCCATTGGTGTTGAGGGATGTATCGGCAGTATGAATTTGCACATAGATGGGGTGGACAGCTGTGTACTGTTGATTGGCGGACCAACAACAGACCCTGACAAACCTGCCTGTGCCACTACACATGTGTCATCATGTCCACTATTTGTGGCAGTGACTTCAGGTTCCCTGCTTCACTCATCCAACAATACCTCAACACCTCTAAGAGGAAGACAGGAAACACACTTCACAATCTGTACAGGATGTTAGCACACATGAACACATATACACATGAACACATGTACACATGTACACATGCACACATGAACACATGAACACATGAACACATGAACACATGCACACATGAACACATGCACACATGCACACATGAACACATGCACACAAATAAACTACTCAGTCAAGTTGACACACACACACACACACACACACACACACACACACACACACACACACACACACACACACACCAACAGCAATACGGAACATATTCATTAGTGGTTGATGGTGGAGTACAGTATCACAAGCCAAAGAGTCCTGTTACATGTGTCAGCATGCAGGATGTGTGTTGCTCAACAGCATGCAGTGCGAGTGTGGAGAGTCCTTGTTGATAACAGTATACATGACGTTGATGCATGTGTGTTGTTCAATGATTGGCCTCACCTTGGAACACAATGTGTACATGGACACAACATTGCTGTGCAAGTCTGAAATGCTTTCCAATCTCCTGTGCACCATCACTCATAGGTATACATACCATGGCCGGATGCACACAACTGTCAGGTGTATAGCAATGAATGCTATGTGTAGTACTGTAGTTACTGTAACTGGATGTAGTGTATTACCATGAGCCATCATCAGGCAGCATCATGTGGTCACTCAAGGCCACTAATGTATGTCACACTGGCAACTATCTTGCTGTACCTGACCTGCACCACTTTGGCTACATTAACCATTTCACAGCCAGTTGTTACATGGGTATGTAAGGTGTTCAATAGATAGTATGTGTACTGTGTTGATGACATTTGGGATACTGAAGTATGGCCTTACAGCAGGTGTCTGCATATGCCATGTGTATCATATTAACACTTGCTGTATATGACAAAGTGGTGTATGTTGTGTGCATGTGTATTGACTCTGCCTATACAATGTCCACTACAGTGTACCACAATTGGTTGGGATGCTCTGTGTATTGCATGTGTTTGAGGCGGATACTCATGTTACTGGGATAAACATAGTCCCACAGAGAACATGCAGAGCATGCATTATGTGTAGGTGTTTAACATGTGTATATGGCCTACAAGTCTCCTATGACATGCACACGTTATATGCTATATTAAATGTAAAACACTCACCAGCATGGGTGTGCTGTCTTGCTATCACACCAGAGGGACCTACAAGGATATGAGACAGTTTGTCAGTGTCAACAACTATGGCATTGCTGCTGTGCATTAGCAATTTCACAGTAGTACAAGAGGTGACAGTCACAGGCATACAAATTATGTTCCAAATTATCAGTCTTGCATGACACCAGGCTCCACATCTTCTGAATACACAGTACACATCTGATAAATGCATGTTCTAACAATTGATCTAACAGTAGTCTACAGATATGTCATGTTACCTGCACGCTCTGTATCTACATGCTGGGTGACTCCGGCCTCCATGATGACACATGTCTGTTGTACTGGTTGGCCAGGAGCCACCAAGCTGAGGAGCAGCTCTTCCACTCCGGTGAGGGGGGGATGTGTTGATGCACGACCACCTGTGGCAAGCTGTCTGTGGACATCGGAGACATGCTGCCGGACATGTCTGATTAAATCACTGCAGTGATGGCGTACCTGCTCATAAGTCTGGTTATGCATGCCTACATCATTCACCCGATGGGCAACATCCTGCCACAGTGCAGTGCGCCCATGCTGGTCCTGGCTGGATCTGGAGAACAGCAGGTTGTAATGATGTATCAGGGCATCAAAGATGACCTCCTCCTCCTCCTCAGGGGAATAGGCAGGTTTCCTGTTGTGAGACATATTCCTGGAAGACAATAAAACAGTAATTGTGAGCAAGTCATGTGGCCACTTAACATGCTAAATGTTAGAAAAATGTGTATTTGAATACTATGAGAAATGCTAGTTTAAAAGCAAAGTAGTATATAATGCATTTTATTCTATTAATCATATAACAGAAAGGATTAATTCATGTTTAAATGTAAGTAGTTTTGAAACTGCAGTGTGGCTTGAAGCAAGCTGACCTTCAACCCTGGCAGATGCTAGCTTAGCAAGTTTTAATGTTTATGCTTTTCACAAGTGATTATCTGCTGGGTCAGGAAATTAGATATGTGAAATAATGAAATCTTCTGCTCTTTCCTGCTGGGATGATTTGGCCTTGTATATGTGTTACTGAGATAGCATGCAGCTGGTGGGAAAGTGTAACAGTGAACAAAGATGTGTATTAAAAGACTGAATCTGCTATTGTATTCGAACTGATATGAAACCTTGAAGAAGTAACTTTACAGAAAGACATTATGCCTGACCAGGTGGATAGCAAGGCCGTATTGTTACCAGAGGAAAATTTTTTTTAAAATATACAGCATCAGCAGTTTTTATGAATAGAGGACTGTAAGCTAAAGTGATGTAGATGCCCTGTGACATATCACGTCAGTAAGGTGGGCACAGCTTGAATGTTAAACCTATATAAACTTGTGTGCTTCCTGTTTCATGTTAAACAAAATTCTGTACTTGCACGTTTTTTGCCTCCTGGTGTACACTAGTAAACTTTTGAATCTGAACCTCCTGTGTATTGAATTCTTAATTCTATTTAACAGTTTGGTCCTTCTTAGCCGGAATTCCCTCGGACAGCTGCAGATCAGAGTTTACCGGTGGTCGAATACTGCGCAGGAGAAGTTACTGAAACGGTTCTTCTTGGGTGAAAAGACCTCCGACTGAATTGTCGTTTAAAGAGGCTGGCCACTTTTGATCTGTGGCCAAAGAGCGGATATTGGACAATTCAATACCGGAGGCTCAGGTAGGAAAAATTTGCCTTTTTTCTGTTTTAGATCAGGGACTAGGTTACAGTATATTGTTGTCAAGATTTGTTTTGCAGATCAGGGACAAAAGGAAGTACTGTATATTTGGTCATAGATCAGGGTAACAGAATAAGGTAGACAGTTATTCTAGATAAACTGTGAAAAGGAACTGAGAACTTGATATCACGTGATAAAAAGGGTTACATAACATTTTCTTTGCCATGGGAAAGCAGTGCACTAAAACATCGCGAGATCCGCCCCTAACTGAAGACGCGAAATACATGCAATTACAACATTCTGATAACGTTAGGTATTATACGAAATGGGTTAACAAATATGAATTTGATGGTAAACTAGATAAAACTTCACTAGTTAAACTCCTTAAGCAGCTTAAATCTGATGCAGGAGGTCAGGCAAAAAAGCAACGCCAATTAGGTATTCCTCAGGCGCACAGGTGGATTGAGGATGCAAACCGTAGAGAACAGAAGCTTAAAAATTCAAAATCATTATTTTTAGACAAAGAAGATAATAACTTGGTAATAGCAACAGCTCCTCTTCCTCCCTTGCCCCCTCCTTTACCCTTTTCAGGATATGAAGCGAGTGGACAGGCTGGTCCGCCTCCGCGTTATCCTGAAGTTTCAGCAAGACCACAACCATTTGTTAGAGATCCTATTGAAACTAGGTCCCGAACACGTAAAATACATAGGGACACAGAATCATATCAAATAGAGAGAAACCTACAGGATGAGAGTGAGGAAGAAATATGCCCACTTATAGAAGTTCCAAATCCTCAGGCAGGACAGGAAGGGCAAAACCCAGCACTCTTAGTATATAGACCATGGACACCAGAGGATATCCGGAAAGCTACTGAGGGAATCCCCCATCCGAAAGTTAATTTTACGAAATTTTTAGAAGATTTACAAGGCATGAGGTTGAGTTACCACTTGAATGGGGAAGAAGTAGAAAAAGTAGTAAGACAAATTATAGGTCCAGATTGGCACATGATTTGTGGCACCTGGAATCCTCGTAATGCAGACCTCAAACCACTCCCACATAGTGACGCAGAGTTAGACAACAGAGTGAAAGGTCTAACAGACCGAATCTCTGAGAAATGGAAACCTAGAGCAGACTGGACTTGCATTAATCAATGCATACAACAGGAAAATGAGACAATAGATGGGTATTATGCTAGATTATTGGAATGTTTTAATAATCATAGTGGTATGTCGGTTCATGAGAACCAAACGAATGATTCCCCGTATGAACAACAATTGAAAAATGCATTTTTGAAAGGTTGCATTGCACCTATTAGTAGCTTCATTACGAAGCATATGATAGACCATCGAACAGGGAGGCTACAAGCCTTACTTGAATATGCTAGACATGCTGAAAGACATTTTAATAGTAAAAAGAAAAAGAAGGTGCAAGTCTTCACTGCTGAAGACGGAGCTGAAGTGTTTGTGTTACAATCAGATAAAAAGGGCAAGAAGAATGCCCAGGAAAACAAACAGTCTGACAAACGATCAGTAGATTTTGAAGAGAGGAAAAAGAGAGATGAATGCTTCAAGTGCGGGAAAAAGGGACATCTAGCAAGGGATTGTAAGCATAAACAAAAAGGTAATAACAGAAGATAAGGGAGATGAGGACTGACTATATGATAGTGAAGATACATCATGTGAAAGTCAGAAATCATCAGGAAAAGTTAATGAACAAAAAACAAATGTAAATGTGATAGAAGAAATAGAGGAAGTGCAAGTAGATATGGAGGATGAAGAAAATGAAATTTTGGACTTAGCATTATTGAGTTTAGAGCTCTATTTAGCAGATACAAAACCGGAAGTTACACTTCTGGTGGAGGGAAGGGAAGTCAAATTCCTGTGTGACTCAGGAGTGTCACGGACTTTGATACACCCCTTCAAGTTACCAGAACATTCCGAATCACCTGATTATATACTAGTAAAAGCCGCAAACGGACAGCTATACAGGGAACCACTTTCCCATGATATAGCAATAACTGACCCTGTTTCAGGCATGACCCAGAGAAGTAAAATTGTTGTTTCTGCAAAGTGTCCAGTAAACCTATTGGGCAGGGACCTTATGCAGATATTTGGCATAGCAGTAGTTCCAACTGTACAAGGTATGGAGGCGCAGAGACAAATGGATACCTTTGTAGTGCGGTCGGAGGGTGAAACTTTTTACTGGTACAGCCAGGACCTAGTCATGACTGGTCCAGGGGCAGTAACCGAGGAACTGATGAACGTAGCCATCAGTAAAGCCCCCTCCCTCGACACTGATCGACAGCATTTGTTACACTGTACTCTATACTACTGTACTACACCAGGACCTGATAGAGAGTATGAGCAAGAATTGTTCAGAAATCGTGCAACTAGACTAGTATTGCGTACTTTGTACTGGGATATTGAGGGGAACAGTGTAGTTAGCTGTTCATTACCTCAAGAATTCCTTGCATTATACAGATCAAATCGATTACCACATGTCAGCTTGACAAAGAACAAAAATGTAAAATGGGCAGACTTAGGAGAAAAAGTAACAAGATGGGAGAAACAGACTGATTTAGAACTGTCAGAACAAGGGATACAGAAACAAAAACTGAATTGGTTGACACAGACACATCCAGCTGTACACTTGCAATCTAGCGAGGACAGTTGATTAGCACTTTTATTAGAAGAAAAAGAAAAGGCCTTATGTGAAATTCCGACAACTCTTTGGTCAACAGGCAAGTCAGATGTAGGAGTTATTCGAACAGCAGGACCAGTTACAATTACCCCAAAGTCAGCATTTAGACCACAGAAAAGACAATACCCTTTGAGAAAGGATGCAGAAATAGGAATTAAGCCTATAATAGCAGCATTACTCAAAGAAGGAGTACTGGTAGAATCTCCTGATTCACCATGTAATACACCCCTATTTCCTGTTAAAAAAGCAAATAGGGAATGGCGGATGGTACAAGATTTACAAGCTGTAAATAATGCAGTAATACCTAGAGCACCTACGGTGCCAGACCCACATACTTTGTTAAATGATTTAAAACCGCAACAGAAGTATTTCTCTGTGGTAGATATCAGCAATGCTTTCTTTTCAATACCTATACATCCTGATAGTCAATATTGGTTTGCATTTACATTTCAGGGTAAAAGGTATACACATACTCGACTACCACAGGGATATTGTGAGAGCCCAACAATATTTGCACAAGAAATGTCTAGCAACCGGGCAGGGTTTACCCCACTGGGAGGTAGTCAAATTCTACTTTACGTAGATGACATCTTGCTAGCAGCCCCCACCCAGCAACAATGCAGGGAGGATACTGTAGCATTATTGAAATTTTTAGCAACACAAGGACACAAAGTAAACAAAAGTAAGTTACAACTTTGGAAAAAACAAGTTAGATACTTGGGATATGTAATATCCAATGAAGGTAGAATACTAGACGAGGAAAGAAAAACAGCAATCTTGCAAGCACCCAAACCAGCAACCAAGAAGGAAATGATGTCTTTCTTGGGTACAACTAATTTCTGTCGGAGCTGGATACCAAATTATGCTTTGGAATCTGCTCCACTGACAGACTTGATATACAAGACACCAATGGCAGCACAAGATATTTTACAATGGACACCCGAAGCAGAAACGGCTTTCTGCAGGTTAAAGCAGTTGATAGCTTCTTCATTAGTTTTAGGACTTCCAAATTATCACAAACGGTTCTTTCAGACCATAGATTGCAAGCAAGGGTATATGATGTCAGTATTGATGCAACAACATGGGGACAAGCAACACCCCATAGCCTATTATTCATCGCAGTTAGACCCAGTGGTGCGCACTTTGCCTCACTGTGTACAAGCAGTAGTTGCAGCTGCAATGGCAGTACAGGCTTCAGCCTCAGTGGTGTTATTCCACCCTCTCACATTGAGAGTGCCTCATGCAGTTGCAATAATTTTACTGCAAGAAAAAGTGGCATACCTTTCTCCTGCTAGACACCTTTCATGTATGACTATACTGCTGAGCCAACCTCATATGACAATTGAATGTTGTACGACATTAAATCCATCAACATTACTTCCAACTCCTGCGGATGGCACACCACACAGTTGTCTGCAGGAAATTGAACAGTTAGCTTTACCCAGACAAGATCTCACAGATATGCCCTTGGATAATGCCGAGGTGACATATTATGTGGACGGCTCATGCAGAAGGGGTCCTACAGGAAAGAATCGGGTAGGGTATGCAGTAGTTACAGACACTGAAATTATAGAAGCCCAATCCTTACCACATAACTTATCTGCACAAGCAGCAGAATTAATAGCTTTGACGCGGGTATGTACTTTAGCAAAAAACAAGTGTGTAAACATATATACTGATAGTCAGTATGCTTTTTCTACAGTACATGTATTTGCACAACAATGGAAAAATAGAGGAATGATAACATCTAGTGGAAAACCTATTAATCATGCGCAATTTATTTTGGAGTTATTAGAATCTATTCAGTTACTTACCAAAGTAGCTATTTGTAAATGTGTAGCTCATACAAAACAACAGGATAAGATTTCAAAAGGCAATGCATGAGCTGATGCAGCTGCAAAGCAAGCAGCCTCAGACTCAGAAACTTTACTTTTGAATGATGAATTACAACCCTCTGAGATTTTAGATTTAGACATGTTAAAAACAATGCAGACACTTACTACAAAAGCAGAAAAACAAAAATGGGAAAAACGAGGTGCAATTCTTGAGAATGGACTGTACATTTCCAAAGAGAAAAAAACGATATTGCCATCTAATTTATTTAGATATGCAGCTTTGTTGAGCCATGGGCAGTGCCATGTCTCAACAGGGGGGATGGTACAGTTAGTAAACCGAATATTCCAAACATATGGATACACAAACTACACAAAAAAATTTTGTGCAGCTTGTCATACTTGTAACAAGCACCATGCACAAGGGGCATTTAAAACCAAACAAGGACGTTTTCCTATACCACCATATCCGTTCCATACTATTTGTATGGATTTCATAGAATTGAGTAAGTGTGAAGGGAAGAAATACTGTTTAGTTATTGTAGACATGTTTTCCAAATGGGTAGAAGCTTTTCCAACCAAAAATCTGGATACAGCAACAGTGGCAAAAACCCTGATAAAAGAAGCAATCCCTAGATTTGGCATTCCAGAAAGGATTTATAGTGACAACGGCACACATTTTGTGAACCAGACAATTCAGCAACTTGGGAGATTTTTTGGTATCTCCTTAAAGAACCATTGTGCCTACCACCCACAGTCAGCAGGACTGGTGGAAAGGTACAATGGTACCCTCAAGAATAAACTTAGGAAGTTAGTTGAGGAGACCCAAAAGTATTGGATACACTGTCTGCCTTTGGCACTGCTGAGTATGAGAACGGTTCCAAATGTGAAGGGTTTGACTCCCTTTGAAATGATTTTTGGAAGAGCATATTATGTGCCTCAGTGGAAAGCTCTCATGCCTGCAGAACAAGAGGCTGACAGTTCATTAGCTAGTTATATGAGGAAACTGTTAACAAATAAATCTGTTTTGCAGTTTAACTCTTTTTCAGATAAGGAACAGGCCAGATCGGTAGAAGCAGTCTTGGCCCCCGGGACGTGGGTGTGGCTGAAAGTGACAAAAAGGAAGAATTGGGCGAGTTCAAAGTGGGAAGGACCTACAAGGTTCTGTTGGCAACGCCTACTGCAGTTAGAGTGGCCGAGAGGACGTCCTGGGTTCATTTGACACACTGCAAACCGGTAAAGAACTTTCAACTTGATAAAAACTTTGTGACTGATACACAACCAGACCAAGATGGCCAAAAACAAAGCGAATAGAAATTTAGATCAACCCCAGAGATGTTGCATAATCATTTTGCTGAGTATACATTTATTGACTGTAATTGTGACAATTTTCCTCTTGTTGTGGTTTATCCTACACACAACCACACAAGTAAAAGTGGGAAGGCGTGACGAAACGTCTATAGACTGGCATCCAAATTTTAACACATACCTAGCCATGAAGCGTGTATATGCAGAGACTATGAACATTTCAAATTGCTGGGTTTGTACAGCTATACCAACAGCATATGGAGGACTGATAATGTCCACTGTCCCTTTGGGGATAAATGAGACTTGGGAGAATTTACTCTTCGATACAGGAACTGTGAGATCACAGGACAAAATAGCTTTATTTTTACCTGTCACACAAAAAGGAATTGTATGTTTTTACAAAAATGATACTCTCCAGGTGGGCTGGAGCAATTGTAATATAACCATATCTTATCGGTGTTATATTAAGAATAGCAATGGCAATACTTTTTGCAATACTAATTATGACTCATATTTGAACTCATTGAAAACAACCATGAATGACATTCGCAAGAATCCTGTTTTGTTTAAAAAATTGTCAGTTATAGATCAGAAAATGTTTCATGCAGGGCTAATGCGTATTAGTACTAAAGTAGAAAACTGTTATTTTATTTGTGGGGAAAAAGGCATATAAATGGTTACCTGAGAATTGGTCCGGCAGTTGTTTTTTGGGTTATTTGGTTCCGGCAATAAGACATACTGCAGAATTACCTTTGGGTAAGATACGAAACATGAGAGAAGCAGCCCGGAAACCTGAAGGTCCAGTTGAAAAACCTGTGAATCCAGTTGGAAAGATCAAAGCTGGCTGGAAAGATCACAATACCGTGAAAGACAAAAGCAAATTGACTCATATGGACTTGAGTGACAGTGTTATATCATGGGCAGGAATATTCCCAGCCTATGGAGCAGTCAAATCGATCTGGGAGCTGAGGAAGTTGTCGAAACTTCTCGAAGTAATGAGTAATACAACTTTTTCTGCCCTAGAACTGGTGACTGATGAACTGAATGCAATGAGAACTGTTGTGCTACAAAATCGAATGGCTCTTGACTTCACCCTAGCGGCGAGAGGTGGTACATGCACGCTTATCAAAGAAGAATGCTGTGTGTGCATACCAGACAACAGGCATGACATTAATAATCACCTAGAGGTAATTCAGCAAGTATCAGCCATGACTGAACCAGGCCCAAACCCACTGACGGACTTTTTCCAGAATCTATTTGGGGGGGTGGGGTTCCATCCTAATGAATATTCTGATTGCCATTTGTGTGGGTATACTCCTAATAAGAGCATGTGTTTGCTGTGGAATTCCCTGCATGAAAAGATTAATCAAAGATTTTATTGATGTATCTGTTACTGAAACTTTGTACCAAGATATTGAGATTGCAAAATTGATCTCAGATGACATTTTTTCTGAAGTATAGATTGAATGATTCACCTAGCTGAAAATCCTAAGTGGAAAAGGTTAGGAGATGCAATGACACTATGCATACTTCAAAATAGAATAAAAAGTATTAATAGGGGGTAAAATGTTAGAAAAATGTGTATTTGAATAATATGAGAAATGCTAGTTTAAAAGCAAAGTAGTATATAATGCATTTTATTCTATTAATCATATAACAGAAAGGATTAATTCATGTTTAAATGTAAGTAGTTTTGAAACTGCAGTGTGGCTTGAAGCAAGCTGACCTTCAACCCTGGCAGATGCTAGCTTAGCAAGTTTTAATGTTTATGCTTTTCACAAGTGATTATCTGCTGGGTCAGGAAATTAGATATGTGAAATAATGAAATCTTCTGCTCTTTCCTGCTGGGATGATTTGGCCTTCTATATGTGTTACTGAGATAGCATGCAGCTGGTGGGAAAGTGTAACAGTGAACAAAGATGTGTATTAAAGGACTGAATCTGCTATTGTATTCGAACTGATATAAAACCTTGAAGAAGTAACTTTACAGAAAGACATTATGTCTGACCAGGTGGATAGCAAGGCCGTATTGTTACCAGAGGAAAACTTTTTTAAAATATACAGCATCAGCAGTTTTTATGAATAGAGGACTGTACGCTAAAGTGATGTAGATGCCCTGTGACATATCACGTCAGTAAGGTGGGCACAGCTTGAATGTTAAACCTATATAAACTTGTGTGCTTCCTGTTTCATGTTAGACATAATTCTGTACTTGTACGTTTTTTGCCTCCTGGTGTACACTAGTAAACTTTTGAATCTGAACCTCCTGTGTATTGAATTCTTAATTTTATTTAACACTAAAGTACAGACATCAATGAAATGCCATATATAGCAACCTATTGGCTGTCAGTAGATACACACTTTTAATACCACACAGGACTGCTCAGCCCACAAGTGCCTGACAGTGCCTGGCACATACTATATACCAAACCATGTTCTGCACAGCAACAAAGTGAAACCAGTATGTAAGACTATACAACAGTACATGACACACTGTATGTAACACAATGCACCACCTAGCCACAGGGGGTGTATATGAAGCTAATGCATGCAAACATTTGTCATCCATTGAAATGAATGTAAAGTACAATTACAGTACTACCAGTACACCACGCTACTTGTTGATAGCAAACCCCTCAGTAACAAATGTGCACATTCATCACTATAGGTGGCATACTGCTGTACTACACTATACATGTTGCTAGATATGCACATATAGCCTGTGACACACATACCACCAAGGCCATGTTACAGGCATACCCACACACACATCAGACATACCTACAAGACACAAAGGTATGGCAACCCAGATTAGTTTTACCTGTGTAACATACAGTACTGTGTGTCAGCACCTACAAAACCTCATGCCTGAGGTATGTAATGTGTGAGGACTACAGGTAACAAACAAAACAGTGTTTCCAAGCAATGTGGATATAAACCATACTGTGCTGTTTAGGCCTACAGCTTCAGGTAGTACTACAGTTCATACGGGATTTGTATTCACTAGTGTTAACAATCTATAAGCATATATGTACTGCTTAAGCCTACAATGGCACACTCCGGTCAACACCATGGGACTACATCACACCGTATGCCTTACTGCTTTTCCTGCCTAGCAATAGCATACGTATATTTTGCTGGGATTAGAGCTACAACACTACATACCATGATATACACAGTTTCCCACTAGGCTATCACACATATACACAACTTCGGCACATTCGCCTACACATTCACCATCATACCCAGTCAACCTCATATAGCAAGTAATGCAACAAGTACATGCGTGTGTGTATCGGGTCCTAGGTAGCTAATAGGCTATTATCCGTATGGCCTATGGAAGCCTAGCCATATGGTACCCTGCCCTTCAACACCCATGTAATGTAGGTTCATGTGCCCCTGTCATGCAGAGCCACAGAGGTGATTCCTGGGTTGTGTTCCCTATCTCACATCCACTCATCATGATTATTCATGACAACTGCTAATGAGGACCTTCATTTGCTATTGATAGATGGTTAGTTCTAGAGTATGGTATGTGTCTGAGATGATAATGTACCACTCCAGCATGTTCTGCTTTTTGACATTACAGGGTTTAGATCAGTACAGTGTGTAGCTTGTATGGAGTTTAATCTGTTTATATGGAGCATGTCCAACACCTGAGGGGTTTGGCATAGCTTTGTATGTTAGGCAGAGGTTGCCTCTGGGTAGGCGGTATGCAACACAGTGTAGCTGTGGTTTTGTAAGACAGTCTGCATAGGGCATCTGTTTGAGTCTGGTAATACTCTTTGTGAGGTATGTGTCTGGCTTCTACAGTCGCTATGGATGTCTTCTGAGGTACATACCAACAGGGCCAATGTACTCTATGATGGGTGTTATGACTGATTCGTACAGTGGAACACAGACCTCTTTTTCCATGGATGACACACCTTTTCTGATGACATGTGGACCGCAGTCAGTTTACATGACTAGTGTGGCACTGTGATTATCAATAGGGACACTACTGTCCACCTGTGTCCCATAGTCTCTTATCACACTTTCGGTGTTGAGTAGACTACCACCTATGTGGTAGTTCATGGGTACAGGGTTTTTAACAAAAGGGATGGCAATACGTTTACAACATTGAGCTTGAGCGTACATATGAACATCCATTGGTGTACATATAGATAGACATATAGGCACATATACAGTCCACCTTTCATGGTGGGAATATCAATTATGCAAAGGTTGAGAGGGATGCAGTTATGTAATGATATTACACAGTCTTGTGCAGAATGCATGGAACGTATTCTCAGCCCATGTACCTTTAGCAGGACCCCCTATTTGGAAAACTAAAAACCTAACAAATCACACCCACGGCATTTAAACACCACATGTCATATGCCAGCACTGTATGCTGTCTTGTTTGCCACACACTACAACCTACATATAAATATGCACATAACCTGCACCAACATATAAATGTCCACCCTTCACAAACAGTTGCAGTATGTCCCTTGCTCGATGCACATGTTCAGATGCTAATTTATCAGACACATAAATATCCCTCCATATGTGTGTGCCATACACACACAGGGTCCACACTGTTGTAAGTCTGTACACCTCACGGATGACCTGTTTGGCCTTGCTACAACATGGACAGTTGTCACATGTGTGCATACAGTAATAGTACAGGGAGTATATATAGCTGCAAATGCTAACATTACTATACTAGCCTGGTACAGCAGTTGCCAATGCTAAACTACACATTATATGACTATCATGCATGTCTTACTCTGTCACATCCAAGTTTATATAGGTGTTTGCACTACTCCCCTAAACTGCCATTATACACAGTACTGTACAGAACATAGATAACATGTTCAGATGTTCGACATATAATGCTGATATACATATGTCACAGTTATGTCCCACTGCACACAGCTACACACTAATTTGTCCATGGCAATAGTTATGCAGGGCATCACTGCATACATACCTACTGCTGCCACATGTGCATGTTTCAGAGTATGTACAGTACTATTCATAAACATCTACTACTTTCTGGTAACTACAAATCTGTTACATACCTGTTACTCACTTTCAGGTCCATCTGTGTATGCGTTGACAAAAATTTTTTTATTTATTAAGTAAAGTTTTTTACTTAGTTGTTATTATTGGTTATTAATTAAGTTTTTTTTCTTAATTAATATATTTAAGTTATAATTAAGTAAATATATTTTTTACTTAAGTAAAGATTTCTTTATTAAGTAATAAAGTTTGTCACTACTCTCCAGGGGTTCTAGAGTTGCTGACACGTGCAATGTAATCATTGCATGTGGGGATAGCAAGTACAGTCTGCTTTTATAGGTATCTGCGCATGTGCATGTGATGCCTTCTGCACCAACTGGTGCCCAGCATTTGGTAAATGCATACAGCCTGCTGTGTAGTAATTGCAGTACTCACTGTCATGGCAACCCAATGCTATAAATTGCTAAGGTATGTAGGCATAGCCCATTCAGATTTTCAGAGTGGGGCCCATGCTTGTTTGCTGTGGACACTGTTGTGTAAGTCAGAAGGTTGGTATACTTTTTATATCTGAAGCTAGAGGTGTAGACAGTGATGTACATGTTGTACTCAGACCTGACTGTTGCCACTTGCAGTACAGAGCTATCAGTGTAGAGTTTAACTCAACCCTACAAATGCTTACACAACATTTATGTGACTATGTAATTTCTTTTCTACTCATATAATTAACTGCCATACAAACGTAGTTATTGAGAAGTATTCTTTTGGCACATGAACTCTTTATGAACTGTTATACTGTGAATATTAATGTACTCACTTCTGCAGGGTTTGCGGTTTTATTGTTGACATTAGCACAGGGTTCACAGAACAACTGGACAATTCCAGTAATGTGTATGCCTACCTACATCATTGGTAGACTCTAAACACACAAGTGTATTTAAAGTGTGGTGGGGGGGTTGCTGACATACAGAGAGCATTATGTATTATTGTGTGACTGTTATCTTACTGGACTTAAAGGATTGGTGTGTACCTGTTAGTTTATCAAGGTAGCTGGTCTGTCTGCATAGTTCCCAACTGTGAACCTATCCAGATGGTAGTCAAATGTTACACTGTTATTCTTTGTCTGTGCAACCCACAGGTGTTTTCATCACCAGTACAATGGCATTGTTACAGTCAGTTGCTACCAGTACATGGCTACATCCTTTGGTATTTCTGTGTTGTACTCCTACATAAGGGTATGCTTGTGGAAGTCCTATCAAAGCTAATTGCAGAGTGTGTAACAGCAGGATAGCTGCTATGCCTGTGTGTTTGTGCCAAGGCCAGGCCTATGAAACACTCAGATACATCTTTGCATGTAGTCAGGGATAGGTAGTTAAAAGTGAAGTACACCTTACACATAACAGAGACAGTAAGTGTAGACTTGTGTGAAGCAGTGCATATGGATTAGTACTCCTTTTATGAAGTACAAGTGGTGTCTACTGTTATTATTGTCAGTATTCATTGTGTAATACCCCACCTTTCTGACTGATGTCAGTACTTTTCAGAGGGATTCAGAGGGGCACAGCTTAAATATGTTTTACAATCAGGGACATCCCTGTAAAGTAGTCACAGTTAGATAGTATGGCCTCTGCCCTAATCAGATTTGCCACTGTTTGTCCTGCTATGATACTGTGTGGGGGTTGTAAAGTGGCTCTGTAACATTATTTGCTGCTAGAATGGCTGCTTCTCATATCACACTCATGTAATGCATTCCACAACAATTGCTGGTAATGATTCACAGAACAAGCTTTGTGTTATGGCCTTCCTATTTTCCTTTACAGTCAGTCATTGTAATGCATGATATATTTATACAAGCACCAGGTTATTGTATATCTGCTGTGGCTTAGTGGTAATTCATGCAGTCTATTGTGTCAATACTCTGGGGTTTGAGACTGACAGAGATATTTTATTTTGCTGCTGAGCAGAACAAGGGCCCTGACATAGAGTGACTAAGGCACTTTTAAGCAGTTGTAAGCGGGTTTGCGCCGGTTTGTGCAATGCTTAGCAATACTAAGCTAAGCGCACACATGCGCACACTTGCTTAATCCCGCTTACTACTGCTTAAAAGTGCTTACTCTCGCTAACCCCCGCGCTAATTTCTTTGAAAGAAAAGAAAATGGGGAGATAGGAAAGTGGTGAAAAAGGGGGCACAAAGAGGGAAAGACAGTAGGGAAACAAGTTTGGGATGTGCAGGACGGGTGTAGGGAAGGCAAATAGCTGCCCATTTCTTTACCAGCAACAGCTGTGCATGTGCAATAACTTTGGAGTGAGATTTGAAACCTTCCACCCATGAGAGAGGGGTGAGGACAACAAAGTATGTTGTACTGCCAATTGGAATTATCAGTTTACTTGTCCAGTGGACATGTGTGCGAAATGGGCAGCTATGTATAGGGCGTAATTTTTTTGTGGGTACAGATTGCCCTTTTTTTTTTTTTTTTTAGGTGAGAGTGGAAAGTGAGGTAGAGGAAGTAGGTATATTTGGGGAGGCAGGTTGGGGAGGTAAACAGACAAGACAAACAAGATGCATACAGGGGCAGTGTATGACACATGGGGTGGGTGAACGCAATTGACGGGGACGAATGTTTGGAAATCGCAAGCCCATGAGCCTACAGATGGTAACAGTGGAACTGAGTTCCCCCCATGGGCAGTCACCACTGCACCTTCACAGCCCCGAGGGTGGCTGTGTTGGGGGCTGCGTAGGATGGGCAGGCTCACCCATGAGACACGCCACTCTTGCCTCGAGCTGGCATAGAGGATCAGCAACTGAACACTGGATCTCCCTATGCACCACAGCCCAGACCCTTCAAAGGGTGACAGGTGGCCCTTCTCCGCCCACGCTTGCACAGTGGGGATGAGCCCCATCCCCTGCAGCGCTTCCACCTGAAGGTGGCACAGGACCAATGGAGGAGGGGAGCCTGGGCTGGGCACCGGACCTACTGGTACCAGGTGCACTCGCTAGCTGAGGAGGGACAGGTGGGTCTGCTGGGACCGGCCTTCCCATACATTCTGTGATTAGGTGTGTTTAATTACAACAGATACAACAGCATTCCAAATTAGTTGTAACAGCATGCAGTAATATTCCCATTAGCCCAACACACCAAGGTTCCAACAGTTGAACAGCAAGCATAACACATGCATATATTGAACAACCGTGGACATTCCAACAGCATTGGGAAGGTGGCCTAATGGTTAAGGTATTTGCCTTACAAACACAAGGTGCAGGGTTTGAGTCTCTCAAGGGATAATTGGCTAGGCTTAAAATGGCTCGCAAGGGAAGTTAGCCTAGTACTAACCTATGTTTCTATGCAGGGATGATTGGTGGCAACAGGCCACCATGATTGTGGTGTTTGAACAGGGGACATGCATCAAAGTGAATGCAGATATTTATAGAACAATAGGACATATGTCCCAAAAAATGTTTTGAGATTACACATGCCCATTGAGTTGTGGAATTGCATTGTTTATGCACATACAGTAGGATGTAGAAAGAAACCTCAATTAACATCTTATAAGTACTTTTAGAATACACTACATTCCTATTGACTGCAGGTATATATCCCTTACATGTATTACTACACTTGGCAACATGCATTAGGTTGTATAATGGGTTTGGCTAGTTCATTATATACCTGACCTATATCTGACATACTAACTGTCCAAGATGCAGATGTTACTGCTACATATTTATTGATTGTATTTATATTTCTTTATCTACATATCTGGATGTGTTCATGTGACATTTTCAGTTAGATTTGTACAGAACCCTACATTTTGTGTAGCACACTCACATTTCTAGGGATCTAATTAGCAAGCTACTCATGTGCCAGATTTACTTATGCATGCCAGCCAGTAACTGACTGTTGAGGACTGTATATATGCTTCACAGCTACTAGCACTTCCATCAACCACTTTAGATGGGACTGCCCAACTGTGGGTTGCCAGCACTTATTAAAACAGTACTATTTGTATAATGCAACGGTACAACAACATTTCAAAGTAAGTGACACAGACACACTCCAGGTTTTATACCTTTATTAATTACATTACACACTTTTCTACAGGCTCTCTCCTTTATTTGATATTACAGTGCATATGGAAGACATATTCAAGACATATTATACCTTTATTAATAAGTTAGAACACTCTTTTTCAGACTCGCTCACTTATTTTATATGACAGTACCTGTAGAGATATTATTCCGGACATATTTTACCTTTCTTAATGGGTTACTACACTCTTTTTCTAGCTCTCTGACTTATTTTATATAACAGTACATGCAGATGAATTATTCAGGGCATTTTATGGCTGTATTATTGGGCTACAATACTTTCTTTCAGGCTCTCTCACCTATTTTATATAACAATACATGCAGAATAATCACTAACCTGCCTGGTGGAACAGCCTTAGCAGCCTATCTGAATAGGCTTGCTGATTCACAGCTCAGACACCCACAGCTGTAAAGTAAATGAAGGGATATTGAGACATACCTATCCATTATACAGAATCAATTAGCATTTCTTACATACTGCATTCCATGGCTACCTACTCAGTATTGGGGCATCTTGCATCCCACCGGCCTCTTGTATCCATTGATTCAGTAGGTCCTGCTTCCATCTCTTCAGGTCTGCATGGTGGTGACGGACCTGGTCACCAGTCCAAGGAACGCCTGTGACACTGGTGAGGTCATGAGCTAACCGGTTCCAAGCCTCTGCCTTGTACTCCGTCCCTTGGAACTGGCCCTGCAGGAGTCTTGACTCATGACGGTGGACAAGGAGCCAAACCATGTATTTTGACTCCTCAATGCCCCAACATTGCGCTCAAAAGCATGTACCCTCTCCAGCACCAGCCATTCTAACTGCAGATGGGAGCTAAAATCAGTTATGGCGAGTATTCCTGCCTATGGGGCTTAAATATGCTGTATTTCCCGCACTTTTTTGTGATTGGCCATTTTTGAAAATTCTCGGCTGACTGCAGACCTGCTTAGTAATGGTTAATCTACCATTTATAAGTATATGTATGTTAACAGTGGCTGTTTATCCTAAGCTGTCATGGCTTAGTGACTCAGTACTTTGATTGTGGTGCACAGAGTCCTGGGTTCGAACCTTGTCATTGCATTTTATTTTACTACTGTCCAGACAGGCTAGGCGGTGTGGCTGTGTTTAGGCAACTTTGCTCTACGCTGCTCCCCGTTGCCCTACGGTGCGCTGGTTGGAGCAATGCGCACCTCCACGCAAACCTATTGCGCTGGGTAAAGCGCTATTTAGCTATGGGCAACTCTATTGTGCTGGGTAAAGCGCTGCTTAACTACGGGTACCTATATTGTGCTGGGTACAGTGCTGCTTAACTGCGGGCAACTATACTGCGCTGGGTAAAGCGCTGCTTAACTGCAGGCAATTATATGTCAGGATCCTTTATAAATATATATTTTGTTCACTGATACATAGGCCATTTCAATGCTTTTTAGTAAAATTTTAATCATATATGTCAGGAATTATTTCATATACTAATTTAGAACATAAATATAAAGGGGAGAGGTGGGACTCGAAACGTGAATGCCTCCTCTTTGTGCGAACGCGCTACCATTTCGCTATTGCTATTTGGCGTAGTTTGCATAAACATTCCTTCTTATGCTCTTCCATGTCGGGATTGCTAACTGCAGCTAAGCAATGGGCACATCCGTGCAAATACAGGCAGCTATATCATGAATTAGAAAAAAAAATTAAATGTTTTACTTTTTATAACTGTGCTGGGGGTTTACAATGTCAGGGAGTGTGGTGTTGGGTACATGGACATTTGAGCGGACTCGCTCTTGTGTGTTGACATTTTGCATTTCAAACACTTGCAGGGGCGTGGACCTTTAGACTGCTCGGCAGTGGGACACACCCCCTGCTTTTCTTCACGGTCCGTGTTAGACTTGCAGTTGAGTCAGCATGCCCTCATGAATATTCATGGCATGCTGATGTCATACCGTTCAACTGCAGCCTCCGAGTAAGACCTATTTAGTCTTACATGGAGGGTTCGTGAATCTGGGGGTAAGAGTTAAAGTATAGAACTTCTGTTTAGCTATATTCTCATACTTCAGTTACTTGGTTTATTTCAACTACAGAATTGCACATATTTACTACATGAACTACAGCAGACATTTTTATTGTCAGTTGTTTTACACTAAGACATCATGGTTAATAGTTTTACCATTGTTATGTGAAAGTGTTCTAGTGGAAGTAAGTTACTGAACTTTTGTCTCACATTGTTACTGCTCTAATCTGTAAAGTTAATATCATATGTACTTGTTTGTTTTATTTATTTCTGTATTTTTCATATTTTATCTCAACTAACTCCTCTCTAGCTGTAATCAGTAGTTGCGTATAGTACCTCTGTTGTTTTTTTTTTTTCCCTAGCTTTTATATTCAACACACACACTCTACCCTCCTGTTTTCCCTAGGTTTTAAAAGCAAGTGTCTTCCCTCAAGACTGCGTCTACCTTTACTGATACTGCTCCAGCTCCTGGAATTATGCCTGTACTCTATTGTATAGCCAGTTTACACTAAAAGTTTTAAAAACAGTGTGTCTTCCCTCAAGAATCTGTCTACCTTGATGCTGCTCCAACTCCTGGAATTACGCCTGTGCTCTATTGTATAGCCAGTTTACACTAAATGTATGTTCTACGCTCATACCACAAATTAGTCTTACTTTGTCTACTGTACAGGATACCTGCATACCACTGAGACCCCCCCCCTCCATACTCACCTGTTTAGAAACCTTGACGCTATCTCTCTCTGCATCTATAAGTTAGTCACTATCCTAGTGTCAGCTCTCTGTCAGCTATACTCTTTTTTTTTGTTTGTCTTTTTGTTTTTTTGTTTTTCTGTTTGTGGGTTCCTTTTAACTGTTTTTATCTTACTGCAAATACCTGTGTATACCGCTTTATAACATCTATTCCTTCTCTATCTACACCTCCTCACCTCTTCTACTTACCTGATGATTCTCACTGCGTGTTCCTTACTGTTTCCCTCCTGGCCTGCTGATTGTTTCTTGTGGTGACTGCCGTTTCCTTTATACTTAACCACATAATCCCTGCCACCCCAAACTCCATCCCTTCCTGCCTGCTAAAACATTCTAAGCACCTTACCCATTCCCTACTTATCACTTCATAGTTTTGCCTGCTACAAATCCTCCTTCCTACATATCTCCTACTGCCCCTACAGGTTGTTTCACCTAAATTTTACTTCAACTCTCTAACAGGTCCAACAACTTACTTTTCCTAGTCCCTTACCCACTCCTCACTCCATCCCAATCCTACTTCCCCACCTTAGGCTATGGCTATTGCAACCCTTTGTATTCTCCTCTTGCCTCCATTACTTCTCCTTCTAATTCTTACATCTTATTCTACTCTGTTACCCCCTTTCCATAGGGATCCCACTAATCCCCATACTAACTGCTTCTCATCTCGGCAGTACTCTATTGCAATCTCCTCCTCTATTTTTTCCATGAACATCCCTCTGCCTAAAATCAAACTTCCTCCCCCTCACTCTCTAGCATCTAAAACCAAGATGAAATCCTTGATCTACAACCCACTTAAATTCATACTTTACCACCTTCATGTAGCCCTGCTTCTATCAGGAGACATGCATCCAAATCCTGGGCCCATCCATCACCCCATCATACATAACTCTACCTCTCCCAACTTAATAAACTCATCCTCTCCAAACAAACATGTTTCCTTTTACTCTATGAACGCCCGTAGCATTCTAAACATAGTTAAAGAAATCCATGCCTGGATTGCCATCCACACCACTGATGTCATCACCCTAACAGAGACTTGGCTAAAACCCCAAACCTCTGATAAAGACACCTCCCCAATTATAGTATACTCTGCATAGATCACCAAAACAAAAAGGGGGTGGCGTAGCCATCCCCTACTCCAACCACTTCTCTTACAAGTATTATGAAACCAATTCCATCATTTTCTCCTGCTGAACTACTGACAGCTAATATTAAAATTTAATGACCACATCACTATCACAGTAGCAGCCATCTATATCCCTCCAGGAGACAACATTCCTCTGCTTGAAAATATTTTTTCATACTTTTCTCAACACATTCCCAATGAAACTATCCTCCTTGGGGATGTCAACATTAACTGGTTAACTCTCAGTAATCCAAACTCTAATACTCATATTAATATATATGGCTTTACACAGCTAATCTCCCAACCTACTCATACAAACAACTCTCACACATCTAGTACTCTTATTGACTGGGTACTTGTATCTAATCCTTCCAAATATCATAACCCTGAAACCCTACCAAACACCCTGAGCGATCACTCCCCTATAAAAGTGCTTAGGTTCACTCCCTACTTCTCAAAATCTCCTAGATTAATTATTTGTTGCAAACTCTAACTTCCATCCAGAAACCTTTAATGCCCTCCTCTCTAAAGTAAACTGGAAATTCCTTACCCAACTCCCACTAGAAGAAGCAGTCCTAGCTTTCAACGCCACCTTCCTTAGCATCTTAGACTCACTTGCTCCCCCTTGCAAAGTCCAAATTAAGTCCAACATAGCTCAGTGGCTTTCAAAAGCCACTAGTACCCTTATAACTAGAGACAAATTATGGAAAAAATGGTCACAAACTAAGCTCCCTGCAGACTTGCAAAAATATAAAGAAAGTCCACCAAGCCAGCAAACGACAACAGAACAACAGCACAAGTGAGCTGGTATCACCAAACAGATGCACAATAAATGAAAACCGAATGAAAAGTAAAATAACAAACTTCTTTAATAGACCATGGAGCTGTTAAATAACATTAAGCGCTTTCATCCACAAAAGTGGACTTCTTCAGAATGATTCTGAAGAAGTCCACTTTTGTGGATGAAAGCGCTTAATGTTATTTAACAGCTTCATGGTCTATTAAAGAAGTTTGTTACTTTAAAAATATAAAGAACTCAGAAATCTGACAAAAAAGACATAAATATAAAAAGGACTTCTATAACAACTCCCCCACAGCCCTAAAATCCAATCCTTAAAAATTCTGGAACTCTATTAACCAAATATTACATCCCGGTAATCTTAGCTCTCCCAATCCATGCCCATACAAGACATCTGAAAAGACTGCCACTATCTTCAATGCCTATTTTATCGAGTCAATATCTAAGCTACTCAACCCTAACCCAAACTCCTCTACTACTAACATTTCTAACTTTTCTCAATCTACTCTTAATACTTTCTCCTGAAATACCTTTTCCCTCAAACCTGTACCTACTAGCTACTTCAAAACTCTACTCTCTAAATTAAAACCATGCCAAGCATCAGCTGACAATATTCCTTCCACGTTTCTTCTACTAGCAGCTGACTCTCTTGCTCTCCCTGTATCTATCCTAATTAATCACTCTATCTCTGAATCTAAAGTCCCTTCCATCTGGAAACAATGCTACACTCAACCTATACACAAAGGAGGTAACTCCTCTATCTCCAACTTTAGACCTATCACTATCTTCTCCCCTCTCTCTAAAGTACTAGAAAAATGTATTCATAAACAAGTTATGCAGTATCTAATGCAGGAAAATCTGCTTACACTCATCACAGCTTTAGACCCAAACAAAGCACCACTATAGCTCAATTATCTTTCCTTAACACTTTCTCTATAGCCATGGACAACCATAAACTTATTTCTTGCTTGTTCTTGGACTTCTCAAAAGCTTTCGACACTGTCTCACACACACGTTTGCTGCACAAATTGCATAACCTCAACAACTTGAATGGTTCTCAATCAGTGAGATGGCAGTCTGCACTCTCCTCTCCTCTCCTCTCCCTGTAAAAATGGTTGTACCTCAAGAGTCTATCCTAGGGCCTTTACTTTTTAATATGTTTACTAATCAGCTCTATACCTCCTGTCCTCAGTCACCTTTAGTGCAATACGCAGATGACTCTACAGTCATCACCATAGCCGGCTCTCCCTCTAAGTTCTTCTCAGCTACTTGGGCATCTTTTAACTTAGTCGAAGCATGGCTCTTCAACAACCAGCTCATCCTTAACCCTAAAAAAACAAAGCTGTTACTACCTAAAAAATGCAACAATATTAAACCCTTCTTCAGTCCCTTAACACTCCCATTCAGGTAGAATCCAGCACTAAGCTCTTAGGTGTAACTATAGACAATCAGCTTAAATCTAACTTGCATGTTAACTGTATCAAAAAGACTCATTCAAAACAAGGGCTCCTTTACCGTAACAAGAAATTCCTTACCTCTGAAGCCAAGATTACTCTCTCTCTCTCTCTCTCCTACCTACCTTCTACCCAGTCTAATGTACAACTCTCAAATTCTCACAAATCTTAACTCAACACTCCTGACCAAACTCGAATCTACCTACAACAAGGTAGCTAGATTTGCTGCCAACAAATCTACAAATCCCATCACTGTCTCTCTCTCTCTCTAAAACACCTAAACTGGCTTGAATTACCCCACAAGCTTCTTCTCTCTCACTCCAGATCATCCATTGTATCCTATACCAGCCTTCCTACTGCCCGGCACTATCCCCTCTCATCTCCCATTATTCTCCCTCCAGACCTCTCCGAAGCTCCAACCAAGACCTACTACAAATCTACAAACACAAGTCTAAATTTGGATGTAACATGTACAGCTATCACCCAATTATTGCCTGGAATAGGCTCCACTAGAAATCAGGACCCTTGTACATCCTAAACAATTTAAGACAGCCACCAAAGAGCACTTTAAAAGTCACTGGTGCTGCCACTGCACTCTCCCTCCTTAAACATCCCCTACTTCCTATACCTTAATCTACTTTCTGCCCTTAACTCACTCTTCTCACTAGCTCTCTCTAATCTTCCTTGACTATTCTTTCTACTGTCTTCTAAAACCTATTAAGCAAATCACCTCAGAGAAAGATTCTGTTGTAATTGTCTTGCCTTCATGCAACTACATTATGATAAAACTGGGTTTTTGTAACCACTTACCCCAAAAACTATATTCCTCTTAATGTCATATTTCTTTTTATACATCTTAAAAGAGCTTTGCTATACTCCTGATTATTGACACTGTATAACATTGCATTGCTGCTTAATGCCTTGTAATAATCCTGTAACATTGCTGTTAATGCTAATTAGGTACTTTTCCGTTATCGGGACAACTCTTCTAAGCACTTTGAGCGCTTGGAATCTTAGCATGCTCATCTGATTTTAGTGCCGTTCATGTGAATATATTACATAGATCTACATTTTTACTCTGAAGTAAGAGATTCTTGAAACAGTATTTAAAAAGTACTTTACAGTCAGAAGGTGAAAACAAAAGAGTATTTTAAAGAGTTGTCATATCCTAGCTAGCCTGTGAACCCACATTCAAACATCTGTCCAGGGGGAAGCGAAATACACAACTTCAAAATTTGGAATTACTGAAAAGAGCCAGAGGCTTCCATAACGTGCTGTCTGGCTTTGATGTGCCTAACGTGCTGGTTTCACACAGCACTCACTGTAACACACACACACACACACACACACACACACACACACACACACACACACACACACACACACACACACACACACATACACACACACATGACATCACAGGAAATAACTCCATATTTTTTTTCCTTTGTCAGACAGTTTCCTGCAGTGTTTGCTTTCCTGAACAAGCGATCATCAATAATTATGCCAGTAATGAAAAAGCTATGAAAAGTGGCTGTTAATTACTTACTATTTCCCCTGTATTTCTCCCACACAATGTTGTGCATCCCAATTGGGTTGGAGGTATCTAGTAACACTCTTCAGTAGGTGTGTCCTTCATTCTATTCACAACTGTTTTAATAAATATTCCGTAGAACAAGGTGCGGTTTGTTTGGGAAACGGTAGCAGCACAGCAAATAAAAAAAAAAAATTACAGTGTGATATAATGTCCAAATCACAACAGCAATTGCGAGCATTTGCTAAGATTCCAAGCGCTCAAACCGCTCATTAGAAGTGTTGCCCCGATAACGGAAAAGTACCAAAAATTATATAATATGTTGGAGCTTTTCTCCCCAGCCCTCCTCTGAAAAGGGGCTTTTCAGCTTAGTCAGGCAAACGGTCAACAAATGTTAAATAAATAAAATGAATAAAATAATTAACAGGAATTTTGAATGCCAAATTTGTTAAGTATTAATCACAAACAAATAATTGATTTTCTGTTGTAGTAGGAAAAGCAAACCATAACATGCAACACATACCTAAAATAACAAGTGAGTGAGAGATAGTAATGTTGAGACTGAAAAGTTTACTAGCATTAAAGTATATTTGCTTCTATTTCCTTTGTTTAGACTAGAACAATACCTGCCTGTTTATGAAATATATGACTAAAGAACTGCAATAAAATTGTGAATAATTGTCAAATACTGAACAAAAAGACATGGATCTTTTTAGATGAAATGTAAAAAAGAGCAGATAGGGCAATGTTCTTTGTAGGGTTCAAGACCACCTGCACCCCTACAACCCCCCCCCCCCGATTATTGCATATATCAAACTCTGAAATAACACAGTAGTGGGTAGGGGTACATTTCCAAATCCCACTGTTTTGTGATCTTGCACAGAAAGCAGCTGAAAGGCAGAAAAAGAAACCTAATTAGTATTTAGTCTTAGAAACAGCAACTATAAGTATTAATATATTTATATCTGTATATCTGTATATGTATGTGTGTGTATATGTATATATATATATATATATATATATATATATATATATATATATATATGGGTCTACTTCATTTGTATGAAGTTTCAGTACTTTCTAACCCACTTGGTCAAACCCAGTTGTTCGAAGTACCAAATTTTTGAAAACGGAGTACGGAGATCACAATACAGTGCCGAATAGGAATATTCCTTTTTCCTTGCTGTAGTGGGATCTCTGAGTCTCTGAGTTGGTATATTTAAGTAGGGGGGTGGGGGTGCAGGGGGGCTTGCTGTGTGGGGTTTTTTTTTTTTTAGTCAGCGGATCCGGCGACTAGGCTTCAGCAAAAGTGCACTTTCAATGAAATATGCTTTCGCTGAAGAGGGCATCTACTTTGTTCTATGCAACATATTTTTGATCAAACAAAGTAGATCCATATATGTATGTGTGTGTGTGTGTTTGTTTGTGTGTGTGTGTGTGTGTGTGTGTGTGTGTGTGTGTGTGTGTGTGTGTGTGTGTGTGTGTGTGTGTGTGTGCGTGTGTGCGTGTGTGCGTGTGTGTGTGTGTGTGTGTATCTATATATACAAACACTGCATTTCAGCATGTAGTATATGCCATGACAGAAAAAAAGAATCTGATTATTTTTATGGTTGTGGCTTATTTCACATGATGGATACTTGACTGTGGTGCTGGAATAGCCTTGAGCCAAGCTGTGAGCTAAATAATGTCAGTTATTTGCTTGAATGTGAGTCGTCATTTGATATTTTCTAAAGTTGTGCCCTGGTAGTCTACTCTCTATTAGAGACGCTGATAAAGTGTTAAATTTTCTTTGTGAAAGAATGGTTCATAGGTTCATAGATCCTTAGGAGGTTACTAGGCCCTAGATCCTTTATAAGCCTAATCATGTTAATCCCAAGAATCCCTATTTGTTCTTTTTGGGTAGTTCACAGAATGAATTTATGAACAGAGCAGGTCTATAATCAAAACTGGCTGCCCCTGTCAATGAGGGACATGGGTGCCACCCAATGGTGAATTTGTAGTCTCCCATCCGATTATCTAGGTTGCATTTGAATAAGGTCAGTTAGGAGCTCTGTTTTACATGAATAGGAAGTTTATTCTAGAGAAGCAGCAGTCTTCGGGAGATACATCTGTCTCTCCAGCATGTTCTGTTAATGTCAGAAGTTAGGTTGAGATCCCTAGAATTAGTGACTTTTGTGCCATTTGACTTGTGGATGTGCAACATTTCCATTAGGGCAGGGTTGGAGATTCCCCTATAGGCCAGGCACAAGTATAGATAGATAGTCACCTCTCAGCAGCCTATAAGATACAGTGTAAAGTGATGAGATTTTCAGAATGTCTACATAGGTCATGGTTTGGAGTCCCTGTAATTTTAGTGGAAAGCTCCGAGGTCTCTCCAGCTGCTGAAGGTGTCTGGTGAGGTACATGCAAAAGGGTGCATTACACTCTATTAATGGTCTGTTGAGGATCGAGTACAGTGGAGTTATAACACCGCTTGACCTGGATGCTATACGCTCGCTTATGAAGTGCACTATGTAGAAGACTTTCCTTTCCTTTCCACTGTGGAAACTTGGATAGTTTAGCTGTTCATTTTGGATGCTGCAGCTACTAGTGGGAGTCCATATTCAAACTGTGCAAGCAATATACCTTTGCCTATGGCTGACATTGTAGACTGTGAAAAAAATGAGAAGATTTTGCTGGACAAGAAAAACAGTGAATTGATCTCTTTATGTGTATTGATCTGGTATAGTTAGACACTGATAGCGAGGTCAAGACATGTTTCAAGGTACTTGAAAGAGCTGACAATCTACATGGGGGTATTAAGATGATCAGGGATTACCATGGAATCATGAACTTTACAAAGTTTCTGTATTAACCCAAATAATAGCTTGTTTTGTGGGAATTATGTATCAGTTCTTTAATGATAATCAGCTGTCTAAGGGAGTGAAAGTCTTTTTGTATGTCATGTTGTAGTGAGAGCAGAGAATGATTAATGCATTAAAGGACTCTGTGTTAATTAATGTAGGTGAAAATAAGAGGAGGTGAATATTGGTGCCACCTTTACTGCATACTTCTTAACTGTCCAGATTTTTTCTGAGTGTCCATATTTTTGATTGATAGTTTTGGAATTTCCCTCATAAAATTTGTTGTTTTCTGGCAAATCACTGGGATGTTCTGAGGACTGAAGTCATAAAATAATGACATACATTTGCGTTTCTGATTTTATATCCTTCAGAAAATGCATGATAACCTATCCTTTTATTCTAGCAGCTTTCTAAGTTTATAAGAGCAATATTTAACATCTGTCCATATTTTGGGGGCTTTGTCCCTCCATTTTGTCAGGCTTCATCCAGATTTCATACACTAACAGGTTGAGAGGTATGACCATTAGGTAGTTGAGATGTAGAAGAGGATGTGGAAATGAAATTCACAGTGAAACGACAATCAGTTAATTTTAAAACCAGGGGAAAGAGTCATTGCTGACACCTATTTTAATTTGGTGTTAAATTAAGACCGAGTGATTAAGATTGAATTCCCTGATTAGATCAATGAAAATCACTTGTGTAAGCATAACTTGGTCCTGAGTCATTAGAAAGTAGTTGTGTTATGGTCACATCAGAACCCATGTTATTTTTTTGTGCATGAAGGTAATATTGTCTGATGTATTCTGAGAGCTGGGAATAAGTGATCTTTTCTAGAATTTTGCATAAGGTGGGAAGTATAGAAATGGGTCAATAATGTGAGGAAAGTAATTATTATTATTAGGGCAGAGGTCTGACAAATTTCTGGATGTCTGGCATTATATTGTTTGAGCAGAGATTTTAAATATGGAGGAGACGTGTCATGATGTAGTCATGGCAGTGGAATACAAACCAAGGGCAACAGTATGGAGGAGAGGTGCCATGACGTAGTTGTGGCAGTAGAACACAAACCAAGGGTAACAGTATGGAGAAGAGGTGCCATGATGTAGTCATGGCAGTGGAATATACAACAAGAGTAACAGAGATCTCTACCAGGAAGATTGCTCACTGGAATTCATTCTAGAAGAGGAGCATTTTCCATGGTTGTGATGTTGTTTTTTGTAGAGAAATAGAGGGGGGGTATAGGGAGAATGATTTGTCAGACGAAGGTTTGTTTGTTTGTGCTATAGCTGGGGAACATCAGTGAAGTGTTGAATGAAATATGTGGCAAACAAGTAGGAGCATGTGGATTACAGGGTTGCTGGTAGTGTGTGGTGAGTAAGTAGGTTAACGTGTTCTCTAGAACATTTTGGAGCTGCATTTTACTGGACAGTTATAGATTACCTTGCATAAGGTGGGAAGTATAGAAATGGGTCAATAATGTGAGGAAAGTAATTATTATTATTAGGGCAGAGGTCTGACAAATTTCTGGATGTCTGGCATTATATTGTTTGAGCAGAGATTTTAAATATGGAGGAGAGGTGTCATGATGTAGTCATGGCAGTGGAATACAAACCAAGGGCAACAGTATGGAGGAGAGGTGCCATGACGTAGTTGTGGCAGTAGAACACAAACCAAGGGTAACAGTATGGAGAAGAGGTGCCATGATGTAGTCATGGCAGTGGAATATACAACAAGAGTAACAGAGATCTCTACCAGGAAGATTGCTCACTGAAATTCATTCTAGAAGAGGAGCATTTTCCATGGTTGTGATGTTGTTTTTTGTAGAGAAATAGAGGGGGGTATAGGGAGAATGATTTGTCAGACGAAGGTTTGTTTGTTTGTGCTATAGCTGGGGAACATCAGTGAAGTGTTGAATGAAATATGTAGCAAACAAGTAGGAGCATGTGGATTACAGGGTTGCTGGTAGTGTGTGGTGAGTAAGTAGGTTAACGTGTTCTCTAGAACATTTTGGAGCTGCATTTTACTGGACAGTTATAGATTACGTACGTTATATTGGGGTCTGACATATTTAGAACAGGAGTCCAGTATGTGTTGGAGAGAGCTAATAGAAACAGAGTAGTTCATGACAGTAATAAAATTTAATAAATAAATAAGTGCAAGCTTTCACGTATAAACACTTCAAGTATTTCAGAAACTCAAAAAATACACTCCTTATAAAAACAAGTAAATGTCACATGATCAATGCTGTAACCTCCTTTGCTTTAAAACAAGTTTAAGGGTAAAGGACTCATTAATTATTGATGTGCTTAGTGCATTACATCAATTAATCCATTCATATTCAAACACTTCTGTTTTATTTACAATATCACCTATCCTAATACCACCAATAATCAGTTATAAAATAAAAAAACTTAAATACATGAGATGCATCATTCAGTAAGATATGTTTAGCTAGAGCATTTGTGGTATTCAGTTTTTTAATATCATAAATATGCAGAGCTATCCTGTCACTCAATCCCCTGTTAGTTTTCCCTACATAAAATTACGCACATAGTACATTTTGCCATATTCACTAAATTCATACTATTACAGTCAGCATACTAAGAAAATTCATAACTATAGTTAGTTATAGTATGTGCAAAATATGCTATAGAATTAATATTCTGACAACTACAATTCAGGCAAGAAGACATTCCTTTTGCTGTAACCAAATTCACATCACAAATTTAGTTTTGGAAAGGATGGATTTCAGACTGATGATACTGGCTGTTGTTTTAGCTCTGAAAAACATTACTTTAAGGTGGATTTTTTCAATTGGGAATTGTGCAGTAAAGTTGATGGAACAGGGATCAGTAAAAGATGGTGAGTGGGCTATAATTTGAGAAACCAGGAGGGCTTGTTAATGATAATTAGACCTAATAGAAAGTGTAAAAATGTAAGCTTAGCCTAGGTGGGCTGATGCACTAGCTGAATAAGATTTAAATCTGCAAGAAAATTTAAGATGTCGTTTTGGGTGGGAGTGAAAAGGTTGATGTTAAAATCCCCCAGAATAATTAGATTCTTGCTTTGAAGAGGATATTATCTTATTTATGAGGGTCTTCGATGTCTCTAAAGAAGGACAAAGTAGATAAACTTCTGCTATGATCAGATAAGTTTATTGTGGGGGTTGTATCTGGGTAATTATCCAATTTAGAAGTGAGTACTACCCCCATTTCTTAAGGCAGGTGTAGCATCAAAGTAGTTTTAGATTTGAAGGAGCTGATTTAGTGATGGATTGTCATACTAGATCCAAGATTTTGTAATGGCTAGTAGGTCATGCTACTACAGAGATTGAGAGAGAACTAATCTGGGCTATTTTGTTCCTGAGACTTTTTGCATTTATGGGAAAGAAAGAAAAGAGACCGATCCTAGGTTGGTTTCAATGTTGTCTCAAATCTGAAGTAGAAGCAGTAGAAAAACAGATAATACCTTACAGAGGTATTTTGGTAGATTGAAGGAGTGAATGAAAGAAGCAATGTGACATAAGTCTTCAATAACTCATTCCATCCTAGTGACACCTCCAGGTGTTTTTGCAGTTGCATACAACTGATGTCTTTTGGCATCTAATATTCCTTGTTCATAGTTACATTGATATTTCCAAAACAGCGTTACAAATGAGGTGGATGGTGGTGGCTGTTTCAGGGGTCACTACAGGAATCAGTTGTGGCTTGTAAACCTAGATAAGGTAATAAGAGTGCCGTGTATAAAACTAACTTTTCAGGTTGTCATTGAGCGTCTTTTTGCTTCCTAAAATAACAGGGCTAAAGTTCCATATTTAGTGCAAACAACACTTGCAAGAGCATATTACATTCTATTGTATATATATATATATTTTTTTTTTACTGGGAATATTAATATGGAGGCCTATTGAACTTTAAAAATAAGAACACAGAAAAATTTCTATAGTCACATTTTGATTCCTCTAAACTGTGGCTATTATAAATTAGTGAAATGTTTACAATGTCTGGATTAACTATCGTGTCTAGTTGAATGTATATAATGTTTTTACATTATTAATTTTGTGTTTGTATAAAGCAAAACTAAATGAAATATATCTGTTTATCTCTGTCCTATCTGTCTCTATCTATCTAGAAGCCAATAGCAGCTGGCTAAGGTAGATTTTAAAGAATACTGGTAGATTGACTAATTGTCAATTAATAAAGTCAGTGCAAATTTTATGTTCTGTATTCGAGATTCTGTAGATGTTTTAACAAACAATTTTACTTTGGGTTGGTAAGAAGGTATACACTTGTCTGTCTTTAAATATAGTTAGTTTATGTGATAGCATTAAATGTTACAATGACACAGATGTTACTAACTTCTGTCTGGGTGAGTCTTCTTCAGTACAGCTAATTGACCTTATTTCATTGAGTTTAAATATTTTTGTCTACATATAATGAAAATATTTACAAATGGATTGAAGGCAGAGCAGTGGTTGTCTCCTTTCTCCTGGTATACACCAACCACGGGGCTGTATGAACATAAATATATTTATACCAGCTCATATTTTTAAAATCGTGTCTTATTTCATGTACATACACAACTTAACTTTTATCTACACAGGGACACCTAGTTTCTTTCAGATATGTTCTTTCACTTGCTGCTGTTGTCAGAAGGAGGTTAATTTTGTAGATAATACATTAATTGCTACAACTGGCCATTTTGTTAATACTAGATTATAAGGAAAACCTGCAGCTACCATGGATTACTTCTTTGATAAGTCATCATCCAGCCCATTGGCTTGTCTGCCAGTTTGCTACAATCTGGAGACTGTGCAGCAACCAAACAGATTTTTAGATGAAGCTAAACAGACCATATTAATGTTTCTCAGTTATACATATAATCAAGAAGATGTGTTTATCTTGAAATTAATCTTTTTGATATTTTTTTAATAAAGGAGTGAACAAAATAATGTTATACTCTCAAAAAAAGAAAAAGGCATATGTGTTTTTGTAGTTTGACAGTGTTAACATCTAACAGTTATTGTTATTAAAACAAGTTGAGGGTTATTGTTTTCGATTTCTTAACTTTACAGTATCCTGAAAAAGGTTCTCTTCGTTTTTAATATGAAATGAGAAATCTGGGGGATTTACTTATACATAGTTGCCTTTATCAAAACTGATGCTATTTTCTGTTCCTTACCACGGGCGTTACTTTCTTCTGACATTATTGTACTGTTTGTCCATAGATTGTAAAATGATTGATATTTTTCATCTTTCTATGTCCAGTCTTTTTTCCCATGAATTTGAAGGGGCAAGTTGTGTTTCTTTTTCATTCCAGCAGACTTTTATATAAAAAGATCCAAGAATAAATTTAAAAATCAGGTTGCAGGTGCAAATTATGAATATTAAGCATAAAACTTATGAAAAAGCCCAGTTTCCTGCCACTTTTATGCAAATACATCATGGACAGTCAGTCTTTGAAAAGCAAAAATACTAGAACATGTATGCTTTTCATTTAGAGGTGATCATTTACATTCTAAGGTATTTTCTTTCAAACCTGAGTTTAGAGTGTGTTAGGGAACATTTTAGCTTTTCTGAATTGTTTGACTAAAATAAATTCTACTTTTATGTAATTTGGGGTTTTTTTTTTTTTTTTTTTTTTTTTTTGGTACTTGTATTAGATTCTCTCTGTCGAAGGCCCAAAGTGAGGTGTCAAAGAAAACAGATTTTGTATTTACCTTCTAGGGATAAAACTATTATGGCCAGGGTAAAGTAACTCTGGAAGGAGGAAAATTAGTTTAACATTTTGGATAAATGTTTTACAGTCTGTATAAAAATGGGTAGTCAGGCTATGGAAACATCAATGCCCTTGGTCATTTATGGAATTATAGCGGCTCTGTCTCAAGGCATATTAGGTATATGTATGTTTCAAATGAAATGCCTTAGCCAGTAACTGACAGAGGGTTTTGAGGAGTGGTTTCAGACATTTGACAGGAAGTCTGTCTGCACAGATTCATTTTATGTTCTACTGATTTAATATATTCCTTTAATCCTTGTAGTGCAAAGACTTCTGAAGTATTGTTTCTGTACTACAGCTAAGAAGCATAAAATGACAGATCTAAACAACTGTAGTCCATAATCTGTATGAACCAGATAAGAAACTGAGCATCTCAGAAACATAACCTTCAGATGGTTTGCATCACGTTCACTAATGATGCAATTAGTGCCCTTGATTATTCACTTTAAAATGTTTATGACATATGCTTACTAAGCTGTTACTATTTCCAGGCGATCTTGTATATGTTTTATTTTTTCTGCCACTGATTTGTTTAAGCCATCAGCAATGTTTGAAAGTCTAGTGCAATAAAACATTTAAAAAAATCCCAAAGAATATGACGATTGTATTGACTTAATTGAAATACAATGGGGTTGTGAATGGAGCAGTTGTTAATGATTTTGTGACCCTTTTTCCTTAAATTAAATTGTCTAGTAGTTTGTCTTACTGCAGCTGATATTCAAGCTTTTTCAGTGGTACTAGAATAATATGATTATTTAATCAGGCTGAATGTCCACAAAATGAATTATCCACTTTCTTAAAACCTAGATACCTGATTTTGTATGTTTTTTTTTACATGTAGTCCAGCCTCTGGAAACAGGTGCAAACTTTGCATGGCTAGCAGTTTATCGCTGCTTCTAATTATAGATGAATGTTTTAATAGATAAGAGCATGAGCTGTCAACTTCATAAAGAAAATATAAATCATAGATGCTAAGAAAAAAAACAGGTACTCAATGGTGTCTGTCTGTGAGGTGAGAAGAGACTGATAATGTGTAACCTGGCTTATTACATGTATGGTGCTTTACCTAGATAAATACACTTCTTGCAAAAGAACTACATCAGGTGAAAAATTCTGCAGTGTTGTGCAAACAATCTGTTAACAGGGTTATAAATGCTGTTAAATTTAAATGGCAGAAATTTTACCACATATCACTGGAAATGTCTTAATGACTATCATAAACAGTTGGCAAGCTTATTCCCCATTAATAGAATAAGATGCATGAAAATGCAGTGGTCTAGTTCGTTTTCCCAGTACCATATAACACATTTATGTGCAGATTGTTTTGTATAATGAAACACAACAAATCAAATACCAGTTGCTCTTATTTCTTATCTCAGATTTCTATTACTAGACAATCCAGTATATTTTCCATCAATTCTGTCAGCATAGAGCTGCAGTCTTTTCTTAGAAATAGTCCTTGCTCACTTTTGCATAAGTTATTCACAACATGCAACACATAATGTTACCCTTTTAACAATAACTATCTAGGATTAGCCTGCTTTTTCACTGCACCATATTTGTGTAGTTAAAAATATATAAAAACATAGTTACACATTGCAAGTTTATAAAAAATAATTACACGTTCATCATTAATGATTTCCCCTTATTTTGTTGTTTATGAAAAGAAATTTTCATTTTCACGTGATTCAGTAGATTTAACTTAACCATCCCCAGGATTCAATAAGCTCTGCACGATGTGCAGGAGTAGTGCAAGATCCAGGAATGAGCTCCCGGCACGTGCACGAGCGCTCCTACACTATTTCTGCACAGACACCACTGCTATATGCTAATTACACCATTTGCAGGTGAAAATCATGCAAATGAGGTGAATTAGTGATCCAGGAAGCAGGCAGGTGTCTGTGCAGGAATAGTGTAACCTGCAGAAATGTATTTGGTTACTAACCGAATACATTTCTGCAAATTACAAAATGGAAGCATGACAGCTCTAAAGATAGCATGTATTCAATGGAGTAGGCATGCCAATGGATAAATATATGGCCATTGGCATGATAAATAGTTGCAAAATTATAAAAGATAACCTATTGTTTGGCCAATTTCGGCCATTTAAGTGTAGGGCAGCTGTGCACAAATGGGAAAATAAGGAAAAAAAAAAATGGAAAATAAGCTTTTAAACCCAAATCAGAGCTTTGGCATTATAGTCAATGGCATGCATAAAACAACAATAGCAGGGAGTAGTGATTGCTAAGGGGGATGGCTGAGTATGAGTATGGTAACTATGAATTAGCATTCTGTTTTATGCAAATGAGGGCATTGATATGAATCAGAGTTCCTCTCAGTGTTAGGCTGCACCCAACCGTATATGTGCTGCAATACAACACTGCAGGTCTAAGAGCTGAATGACTTCATAAGGGGATGTGTCATGCTTGCTGTAAACTTATTGAAGCTCTGTGTATCATGTTTGCCCTTAGCTAAGCACAGCTAAGGAAGGGGTGTGTGTCAGATGTTCCTGAGCACTGTGTACATAGCCTAAATGGATGTGCGCACTATGCACCAGGTTTAAAAAAAAAAAATTAGGAAATAGCAGCTCTGTTCACATCTGAGCATTGGGTATGTGCGGCGCACCTCTGAGCTTAAACAGGAAGCCAATGGGAAGGGAAAACAGTAGTAGGAACACAGTCATGGAGAACTAGCACAGCTGGTAGGTGGAAAGTGTTAGAATCAGCCAAATACACATGCAGCAGCCCAACACACTAGTATAAACTATGCAAGCACCATTCAGACTGGTTTTTGGGGAAGCAGCAGTAGGAAGGCAATCCGAGAACTAGCATAGCTGGCAGGTGAAATGTATCAGAATCAGCCAATTACACATGGAACACCTAGCACACTACTATAAACTATGCAAACAGCTTCCAGTCTGTTTTCTCCCCCAAACTCTACACCATCAGTATACACAGATGGGGAAATTTTACCTGACAAAACTAACCAAATGATAGGGGCTGCTTTCGCTCTCGTACATCAATGTGTGCAAGACGCTGAGGGTGGCAAAGATGTGAATGCTGATGACCCACCCACAGTGAGGAGAAGGAGAAGAGTGTATAGACCCAGGGTAACCTACCAGGGGCTACATGAGCTCGAGATAGTGGAGCGCTATAGGGTGGACAAGGGCATCCTACAGCAAATTGTTGAGCTGTGCCGGCCATGCCTCACACACAGAACCAGCAGAGGGGAACCCATCCCAGTGGATACGAAGGTATGTGTAGGCTTAAGAATACTAGCCACAGGTACCTTCCAAAGGTCAACTGGGGATATCATGGGGATCTCACAGGCATCAGCATCCAGGGTACTCCACCAGTTCCTGGATGCCATGTCAGCACTTGCTGGTGAGCACATTTATTTCCTCAACACCCGTGAGGCGTTGACCAGCAATATGCGTCTCTTCCACCAAATAGCAGAATACCTTGAGATAGTGGGTGCTATAGACTGTACACACATACATATCAAAGCACCACCCAGTGAGCGGGGTACTGTCTACATAAACTGCAAGGGTTTCCCCTACATCAACTGCCAGATCATTTACAATGTCCAGGGCATTATCCTGAATGTCTGTGCTGGCAGCCCTGTAAGCTATCATGACTCCCACATCTGGCATATGACACAGCATTGGCCATTGGGGACATCCCATATGGCCACCTAGTGGGGGATGCTGATTACGCACTGGAGTCGTGAGTAATGGCACCCATCAGAAATGCACACACACCCGAACAAAAACTCCATAATGAGGCACACGCACAAACAAGAATCATAATAGAGAGTGTGTTTGGGATGCTCAAGTCAGGGTTCCGGTGCCTGGACATATCCGATGGAGCCTTGCAGTACTCTCCAGCTACATGTACACATGTTCATAATATGTGCCATGCTACACAATGTGATCCTGCAGAAACAGCTGCAGCAGGAACAGCATGGGGCAAGGCCACACAGCCCCCCACCATTGCCAAGCTCATCACAGGCACAGAGTGACTCGGGAAACTACCTGAGCCTGCCCATGTAGGCAGAAGACGTGCCCAGTATGCCTAGGCCTTGGCAAAGAGACAGCGCATAGCACATACACTGACACAGTAGGGACTCAGGGAATGACACCTCTCTCTGACACATACAGTAAAAGGGATGTCAAACATGACACTACCTGTGCTTTATCATGTACAGGGAGTGTACTGTGTGCATCTGACATAGTCAGCCCTCCAGCACCATCCTCAGTACTGGCACAGCCACAAGGTAAGTCAGTCTTCCTATCAATTGCTGAATGGAGTAGTATGTTCTCATAGTTGTATTTATGGTATGGATGTGAGCATGCAAGGGAATCGAGTGGCTGAATGGGATGGCAGCAGATAGTGGACACCTATATGGGCAGCATGAAATCCATAACAAATACTGCTGTTAACATACTAGGCAGTATTAGACAAGGTGACAAATCCCACTGCAGTACATGTGGCCCAAATGTGTGTCTATAGAACACACACATGCTTGTCAGTGTGACTCGCATACCCACCACCAGCCTCAGCCAGCAGGACAGGTGTAGATGACCATAAGGCTGGCCTAAGTTCTCCAATTGATGGCAATGGTTAACAGCCCCACTCCAGACCTACGGAGACAGACTACAACAGGTCTGGCAGTTGTGTGTCAGTTCTGAAGGGTTAGAAGTCTGAAACTGAAATGTAGGTCAATAAAACCTAAGATCTGTACACTACTGATATGCCTCAAGTCTGCATGATAGGTCAGAATATAAAATGAAATGGAAGCCAACAGAGAACTTGAAATACCAGTACGGTCATAGCAAATGTTTAGTCGTCAGGTGTGCCCCCCCCCCCCCAAGCCTATGTAGAAATGCAGTAACATGCAAGTGTGAGGTGTAATAACAGTGGAGCACAGATTACCTGAGCTGGCCCAATCTACAGGATAGATTGTTGCATGTGTAAAATATGCAGGGGTCCATGTTGTAGGTTGTTGCGTGTTCAATATTGTGTGGAAGTGGTCAGGTTGTAGGCATGGAGGGCTGCGTGTTGGTGGCCTATGGGCAGTACTGTTGATGACAGGGCCATGTTCTGACAACTGCAGTGCCAATCACAATGCTTTTCAGCAAAACCCATGTCAGCAGTCATCTATACTCACTGTCCAGATGTCAATATCTGTCACTGTCTGAAAGATGGACATGCCATGAATGTGGCCCCATACATACACACAGTACACAGGTGGAAGTACCCTAGACAGAGTCCATAAAATGTAACTGTCAAATGCACACACCTTTGGTATTGTACATACAGGTTAGCAGCACATTAGTTATCTGTGTAGTATGGAATACTGATGTAGGCTAGACAATCACTGGCAGACCACAAAAGGTGCAATTATGAATTAATGAGAGACTGCCTATGTACCTGCACAAGGCACCATAAGGGGAATGTCCCAGGTACATCTGTGAGTCAGCTGCAAGTAGCTTCCATATCACACATGCACTCAGCTCACCCCACCATCAGCTACAGGTTTATCACAGGTCATATCCTTGCTGTTGGGATTGAGTACAGTATGACCTCACCTCTGTATGGGAATACCCACAGAATGCAACATGCTGAAGAGGTGTCTAATGCAGGTGTGTCCCTAGCTGTAAGCAGCTCCCTGCATGCATCCAGACCAATGGGTCAATATGTACAGGAATTATTGCCATTAATACCTCAAACACTTACCCTGACAGTCCAAGGGAATCCGCTGACTCGCATCCTGGGAATGTAGAACTGGCAGAATGCACTGGCCTGCTACAGATGGCCTGCGTTACTACCAAATGGCCTACAGTCTTCTGTCAAAGACCTGTGCCTCACCCATACTACCAATGTATGGCATCTCACGGGGTCCCAAATAACTAACACAGTCAACAGAACACAAATGCAAGGCCATATTGACAAATCCCAGTAGAATGCACCCCATGTCCTACTGCATGAACTGGGGGCCAATCCATAAATACTGCTGGGATGAAGGGCCAGCTATAGGGATACTTTCCAGATATCGCTTGCATAATATTAGGACAAGGATAGAATAACAGATTGGAGTGGTGTAGATGTATGGACATCATGGAGTGTGTGAAGTCTGAAACTGTGTGTGCATACTACCCCTGCCTACAAACCCAGTAATGGGTGGCTACAAACCTGCTCGTAAACCACAATGTGAAGGAGTACTGACCAGATATATGAGCCCTGCCTCTGGGTAACCTGGGTAAATCTGTACAGATGAGAGGTATGGCCACAGCAGGGTATGGCCATTCTGTCTCATCGATATATGTACAATGGGATCCTCAACCACCATACTACCAAGGTTCTGGACCATTTACACAGATCCATCAGCAAGTGTGTGTAGCTACCCCTCCACAATGGCAGGAGTGTGCAAGAATGTGTAGGTTGCGGACCACAATACTGGACTCTGCTTCATTCATCTTGTATTTCCCAGTAAATAACTGTGAGCAAATAATATCTGTCAGTAGTCGACATAATAGATCACAGTGTTAAATCGGACATATGTCTGAATATCTCTGCTAACACCAACCATGTAACACAAGATGCACAGACAGCAATAGTTACAGTATCACCCTATCTGTCACCCATTGTGACTCCATATTGTCAACCTATCTACAGATATCCCGCAGAAATAGGTTGCTATGTGTAGGTTGAGAACACCAAACACTGGACTGGGGTACAACCCTACCTGGAATGGATTCACAAACTCAATACAGAAGGTCATACTGGGCGTGCTCCTACACTTGGAGAAATGAAGCCCATGTCTGACAACACAGTGGACTAAACATATCTGTCAGTCACAGATGTCTGTGCACACCAAATTGTACACCATTTATGCTTCACACACACATTGGATAGGAATACTCACAAATATCCAAGGCCAACACACTATAATATGTCAAACATACACACAGAGAGATATGGAGAAGAGATAGACATACAGTGATAGATAAAAGTCCATTATAAGGACTGTCCCACCCACTACACATCCAATTGACCGATATTGTATGATGTGCAGATGTCAATCACTGTAGACATTCCTTTTGGTAACCCTCAGCCCTATAGTGTCTATGGTGCTTGTGATAACTGTCACACAATAGTAAAAATCAGCATTCCTGTATCATTTGTATACTCAGTTCTGTCAAA
Source organism: Protopterus annectens (assembly GCF_019279795.1). Classification (NCBI taxonomy): domain Eukaryota; kingdom Metazoa; phylum Chordata; order Ceratodontiformes; family Protopteridae; genus Protopterus; species Protopterus annectens. The sequence goes on along the minus strand of NC_056737.1, from coordinate 1,522,972,488 downwards.
TGTAAAGTTGTGTGTGACTGTGTGTGTGTTTCCAGAGGAATGATTGATAGCCCATTCATACACACTGAACTTCCCATTGCCCATGTTACTATGCCTACTGATGTCAGTCACCTTGAAATAACCCTTTGGACAAGTCTAGTCTTGTAAGCTCTGTGGTGCTTGCGATAACTGTGTAATACCACAGTGTAGCAAACTAGTTGGGTAGGAGTTCTAGTCCTGGTCCTAGCAACTGTGAAAATGTGGGTTTGTGTGTGAGTCTTTGTTGACACCTGCTTTTGTGGTCATTCACACTTACTGCCCTTCCCTCACCCTTCCTTTGAGCACTGCAGCTGATATCAGTCACCTTCAAAGATACCTTTTTGACTGCTCTCCAACATATAACCATCTTGGTGCTTGTGATAACTGCATAACACTATAGTACCAATACATAGCTAGGTAAGGGTGTGAAGCTCAGTACTGGCAAGTGTATGTGTCAGCAGTATCCTAAGTGGGTGTTGGTGTAATTGTGTAAATAACAGGATCCAATGCAGCATGGGTTTTGCTACATTTTCATATTGATGACCCATATGTCCTACTGTGGCATTACAAGGCCAACAGTTGTCAAACACCATAAAGGTTGTTGTACAGAATACACAACATACATTTATATATAGGCAACCATTATTATACCCAGATACCTCTCTCTACCCACAGATCATACACAACACGCTTGGCTCTTTCTCTCTTCCTGTCTTTCTTTCCATCTGTCTCTCCCTCACCCCCTTGCTGATAGATG